>NW_010338085.1:35231-79605 GCF_000700745.2 Antrostomus carolinensis
ATTGGACATAAATAGTTCCACCTAAAGAAAAAGGCTGAGGGGTACTCTGTTTCAGGATGTGTCTGTGGAATAGGATTTGCATCTCTGTGATATTTATGTTAAACTGCAACTCTTGTGCATTGACCTGTTGCCTCTGGGCAATGTTAAAAATGCTGAATTGCCTTTTAGATGCAGAACAGCAGCAGTGTCTCAAATACATGCTAAAAGCATATCACAGATAAATCCTCTACTGTTCTCTTAACAGAAGCAGTCTGAAGCCCTTCATCCAATTTAAGTTATACCTGTAATAGAAGTTCTCAGTTTAGCCATTGGAATCTAAATCACACAGGATGAAAGCATGATAAAATGGTGAACTAATATAGCTGCTTGGGACTGCAAGAAGGGAAAATTAATAAGAGACCATGGGATCAAGGTTGACTAGCTGTGATTGAAAATTAGAAGTGTTGAGCACTGTGTGATTTATTTGGTGTAAATGGAATGAAAGCAATTTGGAAAGCTTAACAAGTCTGTCTCCCTGTTGCTTTTTGTAATTCAAAGCAAGTGTCTTTGGTAATTTCTACCAGAGTCTCCTGAAACCCTGATAGTTAGGGAGAATAATTCTGTTTGTTTTCTAAATTCTAATCTCTCTTTCTTCTTATTCCTCTGAACATGGAAGTCAGTGTTAATTTTAGAGAGGAAATGCAATTTGAATGTTATAAGCAGTGGCAGCTAGGTAAGTTGCAGAAGAATTTTGCAGCATGCCCTGGAGTCACAGATACCCTTTTGAGATGCAAGGGGGAATGTGCCACAGCTTCTGGCTGGTCCAGGTGCCTAGATTTCCTTTTGGTGGAGTTGGGATGCAGTTGGACCATGGACATGGGCAGGGAGGCTGCAATTTGATTCTTTCAATTATGCTGTGTTCTGAAGTGCCTTACAATGCCATCTGTCCCAGTCTTGTCCATTTGATGCATAAATTTGAGAATCAAATATACTCTATCTCAAGGGCAATCTAACTTCATCTGCTTAAATGCTGCCTGCCTTTTTGGTATATTGTATTATAGAATCATAGAATGGTTTGGGTTGGAAGGGACCTTAAAGATCATCTGGTTCCAACCCCCCTGCCATCAGCAGGGACACCTTCCACTAGACCAGGTTGCTCAAAGCCTCATCCAATCTGGCCTTGAACACTTCCAAGGTAGGGGGCATCCACAGCTTTTCTGGGCAACCTGTTCCAGTGTCTGACCACCCTCACAGTGAAGAACTTCTTCCTAATATCTAATCTAAACCTACCCTCTTTCAGTTTAAACCCATTTCCCCTTGTTTTGTCATTAACTGCCCTTATGAAAAGTCCCTCCCCAGCTTCCTTGTAGGCCCCTTCAGGTACTGGAAGGCCGCTATAAGATCTCCCTGGAGCCTTCTCTTCTCCAGGCTGAACAGCCCCAACTCTTTCAGCCTGTCCTCATAGGACAGGTGCTCCAGCCCTCGGATCATCCTCGTGGCCTCCTCTGGACTTGTTCTAACTGCTCCAGGTCTCTCTTGTGATGGAGGCTCCAGAACTGGACACAGTACTCCAGTGGGGCCTTACAAGAGCGGAGTAGAGGGGCAGAATCACCTCCCTCAACCTGCTGGCCACGCTTCTCTTGATGCAGCCCAGGATACGGTTATTGGCCTTCTGGGCTGCAAGCGCACATTATACAAGAATACTGATCATCTTTGAAGATAAAATATTGAGTATCCCCATACTGATGGACTGTAATGGATGATGCAGTATCAGGAGTACCACTGCTACGAGGAATGTTTTTACAAGCTTAGAGTTTGCAGGCAGTGAAAGACAGATAAAAATGATTCAGGTACTTAAGTGTAGTAGACACCTATACCTGCTGATATAACCTTTGTACGGTTGCCAGGTGTGATACAGGTTCTATGGGATACCCTTGCCCAGCTGGAACATCAGCTGAGACAGGAAGATACCTGAGAGCATTGCAAATGGACTAGACACCAGTGTGTAGGCATGTTATTTCCTCTTAAAATGGTGAGAATTTAACAGTGACCTTCTGCTTTATTAAGCTCCTTAGTATGACAAGTTCTGATTTCCCCTTCCCTTCCTGCCAGAGTAATACTTTACGTCTGCTCGCACTTGTTTTAAAAAGTCAGCAAGGCCAAACTCGGGGATAACACTTTGGCTAACACCATTATAAGGGAAGGACAGCTGGGTTGACATATTTTAACTGTAGCATAATTCACACTCAGAACTAGTGATTTCTGTAATAAATGGAATATTTTCATGTTGTATTGCTTTTCAGTTCACAAAGGAGGACTAAATGCTCTTTAAATTGTTCTGCGACTTTTCTTAAGATGAGTGTAAGTGAATAAATAGGAAACATCACAGTAAGGTTTCCTGAAGTTGTTTAAATGAGTGCCTCTTTGGTTCCATGGTATATCAAATCTATTTTATAAAATGACAGCTGCTACAGCTGATAAAAATGTAAAAGCTATGGTACAGAAAAAAGGTCATACATTACCTTGGTAAGTATACAATTTTTAACTACTGACCAAGAACTACCATCTGCCACAGAGGAGAAGTAGTTTAAGTGCATGGCCCATGTAATAATTTATGCATTTGTGTACTCAGAGCAAATAATGACATTTTGTTTTCAGAGAAAAAGAGTAAATTTATGCTTAATTTTAAATAAATTATTTTATATCTAAATGAAAACAGTAAAGATTTTGCTTCCCTAGATACAACAGCATTTTCCCCCTTAGGACAAGATGAATGTACAGAATTGAATGGGAGATATGAGCTGCTAATGCATCACTTAATTTCCAGCAGTGCCTTAAATGATAAGGATTTAATCTTGCAAGACTGTAAACTGGGTGATTTTTTTCAGTGAAAATGGGAAAAAACGGAAATCTGTGACATTTATAATTCCTGTTTTTGGACAAACTGTTAATGTGAGGACTCCTGTAAGGCAAAATGTGCCCTAAAGTCATCACACAGGAGGTTTCTATGTGTGGGGGCCTCATGAAAATAGAGCTATAAACGCACTTCCAGACCTAGTAAGGAAAGGTAAAACTACTAAAGTAAGAGAATACTACATGGAGTAGTACATCAATAACTCTGCTTGCTGATTAGGTGTGCATTTATTGTCAATTGTCGTTGTGCTGCTTCCCTTCCACCCCACACCCGAACCTTCTTTGTACTTCCCGATTTTTCTTTTTAATTAGTTCTCTTCTTTGGTCCTAACATGTAGGAGAATGAAACAAGGCTCTCCAGGCTGCTAGTAAGATCAAAATCTGTAAAATGAAATGGATGATGGAAACGAAACTTTGTTTGAACATTAAACAAAGAAAAATAATTATGATGAAGATCATAATAATGAGTCCTCAATTACCACAGCAGTCTGGCCATGAAAATATAAAAGGGAAGAAAAAAAAATCCACCTTAGCATTTCTCATTTTAATTAAACTGTGTCATTTTTAAGTGCTGCCATAAATTTTACCACCAGGTTTATAAATCTTGACTGTGGACCTAAGTCTGATTTCAGATTAGGAGGTGTTATGTCCACACAGGTTTCGGTGGATTTACTTCAGAATAGCTTTGATGTAGGAAAGGACTTTTGCCTTTTGTATAGACCAAAACAAACACAACACAAAGAAAGCAGCAGTTGAAAGAAAGCAGCTGCAGAACAACAGAATATTAGTGAGCCTGGATTTTACATGCTGCAATTAAACTTTTTCACTTTATGTACTTTTCTTTAGTAGGTCTGTGGTGAAGTTTAGTTGCTGGATAGGAGGGGGTGTGTATACATGAACAATCTGTGAAGCCCACTGGAACTGGGATGCTCATAAGCTCTTCTGCCTGGAGCCCGAGAAAGGCTATTTGTAAAATAAGATGGGCAATATTAAGAAAAATATACAATAAAAATTGAAAATTTTTCCTCTTATTGAAAAGTTTTGAATTTAGAAAGAGAAAAGTTGTCCTCAGAATAGTCAAAAGATAATAAACTAATTCCTTCAAGTGTTTACAGGGTCTTCTGAGAGAAAAACCTCATATTGGTGTGCTCCTTTTAACTTACAGAGTCTCCACAACATATGGAAAAAAAAAAAGCCATACAAAGTTAACTTTGACCACCCCTGAAATGCAATAGTCTCTTAAGAGTGTGCGACTGCATTGATGAGTTTCACAGGGGAAATGGAGCAGGCAAGGAGGGAAGGGAGCAGGGGCCCCACAGGAGCTGCTGGTCGTTGAACCACAATTACCTGAGTAGAAATTTAATTAGGGTGCTGTCACTGACACTGTTGATTTTATAAAATTGCTACCCAAAATTTATTGATCCTGACTGGACTCTGAATTTATTGTTCCTTTGAAAGACCAGCTATTTTATGTAATGCCTGTTCTGTGCTTTTTGAAATAATCCTAGGTGGTGATTTTGGGATGGGGAAATGCTCCTAAAGCATATGGTGATCTTGGATTGTTTGTGAAGACAATTGTGGTGGCTTGACCCACAGTGGGACCCTGTGGTCCTGCATTCACTTCATCCACCTGGTGAGATGGGATGGGAGACACAACAAAGGAGACACGGGGTTAGGAATGAAGGACAGGGATGGCTCACTCACCAGTTATGGTCATGGGCAAAACAGGCTCAACTTGGGGAAGAAAAATCAATTTAATTCCTTGCCGTTCATCCGAGCAGCGCAGTGAGACAGAACAACCACATCTTACACCACCTTCCCCCACCCCTTCCTTCCTCCCAGGCTCAAAACGCTTTTCTCCTGATTTCTTTACCTTCCCCCCTAGCAGCACAGGGGACAGGGAATGGGGGTTCAGTCAGTTCACCTCTGCTGCTCTTCCCAGCATGAAAGTCCAGGAACAAGATGTTCCAAAGCAAGCTTCCCCTGGAGTCACGGACCTTTTTAGGCTCAGCTCCCGGCTCTGGCATAGGGATGTCCACAGGCTGCAGACTCACCCCCCACTCTGGAGGTCCACCCCCTCTCTGGCTCAGGGCCATAATTCCAGTCATGCTTGCTCTCAGGCTCAACTTCTCTGCTCTGGTGTGGAGTCCTCCATGGCCTACACGTGGGTCTCTGCTCCACTGTTGAATCTCTGTGGGCTGCAAGAAGGCTTCCTTTGTCTTCTCTTACTCCATCAGGTGAACTGGGTGTGGGTCTTTGTTCTTCCTTCTGGCAATGATCTCTGGCTCAGGGCCATAATTCCAGTCATGCTTGCTCTCAGGCTCAACTTCTCTGCTCTGGTGTGGAGTCCTCCATGGCCTACACGTGGGTCTCTGCTCCACTGTTGAATCTCTGTGGGCTGCAAGAAGGCTTCCTTTGTCTTCTCTTACTCCATCAGGTGAACTGGGTGTGGGTCTTTGTTCTTCCTTCTGGCAATGAAGCTCTCTCTGTCTGTCCATCTTTTGTTTAGCCTGATGGTTGTCTTTTATTTGTCAGTGGTCTCTCCTCCAGGTACCACACCTTCTTCTTTTCAGGACAGCCCTTCCCCTCACCAATATGGATTCATGGAGATGTTTCTCTAGTGCTCATTGGCCCAGCCTGGAGCCAGGGGACCTTTTTGCTCTCATAAGGTCGCCTTTCCCCCTCTACTAAAAAAAAATCTGCTCGCCTCCCACACACAAAATCAACACAACAATATGTGCCTTCAGTTTTCTCTCTTAATAAGACACCATCCTTTCTCTTATTTTTATGGTAGAAAACTGCCTCTGTGATAGTGAAGAGATGCTGGTAACTCTACAATAGGATGGCGGAACACAGGAAGGTTATCTCTTGGCTCACCGTATCCCTTAGGTATGAAGGCAGTATTTTTTTCAAAAATTGCTCCTGTGCTGCAATCAGCATGTTTGGGACTTTGCAAAATGAAAGAAGGCTTGCATACTTGTTCATCTTCAACAGGCTTTCATTTTTGTGGTAAGAACAGAAGTCTTGCTGGGTCCAAATTACCATCTCTGGGTACCAGGAAAACTCTAGGGAATTCACTTGTTAAATCAACCCTTCAATGAATATACTTGGAGGTTGCTTTTATTCTGCAGGTATGAGACTAGCACACCCATTTAGACCAGTAAGAGACCTTTGTTTTAGGAAAATTCTTATTCCCCATAGGGACTTCGTTATGTTTATGCAATAAGTTTTACTCACATAAAGCTTCATTTAGTTTCATACTTTTTATTTTTTGTCTTCTATTATAAGCCTGCTAATAGAAACTTCAGAACTGTACAGCCTCTATTTTTGTGCACTTGTGAATGATTGGAATTTTTCCATCTTTTCCTGTTGGATTTTAAAAGTGACACCATCTTTCCCTTGCATCACTGCTGAAAAAGCGTGTTATAACTGAGGTGCATCTGCAGACTTGAGTAATGACTTAATACCCACCCTCATCTCCTGTTACATTATCAGAAGAATAATGTAATTGAACTATAACATCATTTTGGAAACTTATCAGTGGGATTAAAGGGAGACTAGACATATTTTGGCTAGTGTGTGACTTTCAGAGATACTTCACATATTGCAGAAAGTTATGAATAAGTTACAGCAGTGATGGAATGTATTTTAAAGGAAAGCTAACTGTATAATCATTTGGATTTGATGCAGCTGCTGCTGGTGTCATATCTAGCACTAATCTCAACAGTACATTGAAGCAGAATGTAGATGGCTTTACAGTCTTCTGTTGTCCTACAGCTAGAAGTACTGGTGCCAGTATTGCCTGATACCAATCTTAACATAAAAAAAAAAAAATCACTGCTTGTCATAGTAAAAGTAATAATAACAATAATAAAAAGAAACCATAGCCAAGCATATTAGAGACTTCATTGACAAAAGCTATCTACAGGACACAAGATGAATAGTACTTACTGGGATGTCCTCATTGCAAAGGTTGTGCTTTAGCAGTTTCCTATTCAGCAAAAAGCCTAGCATTGGCAAACCCTGCCATAGCAACAAGGTGACCACATAGCTTAGCCTTTTGCTCTGGGCATTCATATGTGGCTAAAGATTCCCTTGCATGATGGATTTTTTCCATATTTTTTCTTACTGTAGTTACTATAATTTTAGAGTTGCTGAATGTTTTGACCTCAGTTGCAGCCTAAGCAGATCCTCTTTATTTGCTTTCTATTCTGATATAATTTTCTCTTCTTTAGGCATATTACTGGGTCTGGGAAGACAATTTTAAGCGTCAAAAGATCAAGAGCTGGGCATGTGACTGTGACAATTAAATGTTCTCATGATTTCCTCCTGCTATGCTGCTATAAATTGGTGAAGACTTCTATGAGAAAGAAAATATTAATCTTAACATGAAATGGAGGTAAAACTAAAAAAAACCTATGTCCAGTATTGTTTAATTACCTATAAAGATGATGAATAATTCCTTAACATCTTCATTTTGATTTTAAGTATGCTTGAGTGTGTGATGGACAAAGAAATGCTAAGAGCAAAGTGGAAACAGGTAGAGAGGCTTCCTCATGGACTTTAAATCTTTTTGACCTGACATTCATGACATGCAGTGATATGCAATTTCCCGAAAGAAGACCTGAGTATGAGGCAGCTGTCAGGAGAAAGTGAGGAATGTAGGCATGTGTTGTGTTATGCTCCAACCTTATAAAATGTCCTTCTGCAACTCTTATGCATTTAGAGAGTTTTCAGCAGAGGAGGTGTACAGAAGCTATGCATTCAACTGTAGACTTTAAATGGAAAATGCTGTCTGCTAGCTTGTTTTATGTGTTGTAGTTAGAGTAGAATTTAAACACAGGAAGATCTATTCTGCAAAGTAATTACATAAAAACCTGAGGAATAAGTTGCTAGAGTTGGCTCAGCTTCTGTTAGGCATTTGCAGTCATATGCACTGTCCTTAGGGGAAAATTAAACAGAAGTCCATGTTTAACATAAAATCCTGCTAGACCTGCACAAATGACATGACTCTGGAAGGTGTGCTGTGTTGTATGGTCAAAAAATGGTCAGCAGGTTTGTTTAACTAAGTGCTGCTTGCTGTCCACATACCACTATTGTCTCAGATCCTATGTGTACTCGTGTAACGAAGTCAGTGATGTTTGCATTGGCTTCTGATGTAATTGGTGACATGCTCTGAGGGCAACAGGATGCTGAAAGCAGAACTGTTGAAAGAAACAGATCCCAGAACTCTGCAAAGCTGGGGACTGTGCAATGTGTGATTGCTTATAGGAGGTCAAAACATTAGATGTAGAGTAGAAATGGAGGTCCAGGTGTTCATAAAGCTGCAAATGGTAATAAAAAGTGTATTTTTGGAGATATTCAGGAAGGATGTTCTAAAGCATATAATAGAATATTCTTCCCCTGACCTCTTTTATGCATTGAGTAGAAGTCCTGCTATTGCTCTTCCTCAGTAACTGTGTGATTTTTCTCATTTATTTTGTCCTGAGGTGTTGCAACTGTAGTAATTCATAAGACATCTCTGTTCATAGGTGGCCTTTGCTTAGACTCAGTTTCATATGGCACCATATTGCATCATTTTTTAGTATTGCTATGACTTTAGAATTTTTTTTCTCATAATTCTTACTGCTTTTGTGTAGTACTTCAGCAATTTTTTGCTGTTTTGCCCCATTTCCCACTTTGCCAAACACAGCAAAGACCATTAGTGCTATTACAGTTCCATTAAGTACATTGTAACTCAATGATCTGCTGCCTTACAAAGCACTCCTTTTCAGTTTTTAATCCATAACAGAACTTTCCTTTTATTTTTCTTAATTTCTGAACTTACTTCATTGCACTGAAAGCAAAAAAATCTGTAACAAATATTTTTTAAATTCTGAAGCAGAATCTACCTTCCAGCTTCTGTTTCTGTTTCAAGAATTTCTTGCAGTTGTCTAGAGGACAAGAACAAATCTCATGCTCAGAAATTTCCAATGAAAATTATTGTATAGACATTTTCATGTTGTCTACAGCTCAAATAGTTGTCACCCTACTAAGTAATGTTGAGTTGTGAGTTCTGTGTATATATATATACATATATATCCTATATAAAGTACCAAGGATTGAATGTTTTGGTAGAATTTTGTGCACAGTTTGGGTTCATACTTTAAAAACAAACCACACAGGAGACTAGCTGCAAGAAATTTATTATCTCAGCATCTACCCACAGGGGTAAAAACCCTGCAGTTTTTGGATACATTACAATGTTTCTCACTGTCACCTCTTGTTTTTCTGAATACATTTATGCACTATCATGAAATTCATTACAAAGCTGGGCTGTTTTTCAAAGCTAGCTGCTCCCTTGCTTGTTTGGGGTGGAGGCATGCAGCAATAGCTTGTTTCTCCTGTGATTCCTTTTATATTCGCAGGATTTCCTAGTCCCAAGGATCAGCAGATTGTGTCTAGGCATTCTTATATTGGTGATGATAGATTTTTTTTTTTTTTTTTTTTGCCATCCAAGGGCAGCTTCTTGCATTTTTCTGCCTTAAACATGATTTTCTGCCAAATTTTGTCCATCATTGTGTCATAATAATGCATATTGTTAATTTTGTGTAGCTAGAGAAAAGCTTGCCATAGATGGGATCTAGCATAATAATGTCTTGATGTACATAGAGTACACGCAGTTACTTCAACTGATAGTTAACATCCATGGGAAAAGCTTTTCTTAGAGAGATGGAGCTTAAAAATAACCAGTGACCTCTGACTCTCCATCTGGCTGCACTTGGTTTAAAGCTGAGCTGTGTAATGCTAGATAAGCAGAGGAACTACACTACCTTTTGTTGTGAGAGCCTTTTATGGCCCAAAAGGATTATATGGAGGTGTCTGAAAAGTAGAGGAGCTCAGGGATAGGTCAGAAAGACCAGCACAGGAGGGGGAAATGATGCAATTTTTGTTGAAGTTCCTCTTTGCCTGTAATAGGCATGCCCTTAAAACCCTCTTTTCCACTTTTCCCAGTGTTGTTTCCTTGGTTATCAACATTTTCCCTGCCTAAAGTTCTATCCATGCCAGTATATTTGTCAGACTACTGGCTTTACTTGAACACTTGAAGGTGTTGTTATGTGGACGGGCAGTCCTGTTTCTTGTTTTTGTTATGCCACCATTATCTGACCTTGGAAGTTTGGAAAGGGTCCTTGTAGCAGATATACTCTGCTGTAAGTTTACCTCACCTAGATGACTCCTTTTACCCTCCTTGTGTGTTATAGGGTAGTCCATCTGGTAAAAACCTCATTCTAGTGCCTCTTCTTTTGAAGGAGCTCGCAGTTTATCCTTCTTGTTGATGCACACACACACACACACACGTGTCTTAAAAGGGTTGGTAGGTAATCATTATCTTGAAGCGGCAGGTGGTAATTGCTGTATTAAAATTCCGTGTAGCTTATTTGCCATGCAGGACTGCAGCAGAACTGTACGTACCTCTCCAGCAAGTTGATTAGAGATGCCTTAGGCATCATCTTTTCCAATTTTTAAAAAATTAATCATGCATAGCATTTATATGAACTTAGAACAGGGCAAGGGGTGAAAAAGAGACAGTTCTTGCAGCACTGTCTGCATGTTATGTGTCTTTTCATGAGCCTAGTCTAACCTCTGTCTGCCTTTGATGACCCATACCTGAAAGAAGGAAAGGGCAAATATTGTAATGAATCCCCCTTCTCCAGGCAGAGTTTCTATTCTTTGTAGAGAAGATGGAAATTATTAAAAAAAAAACCAACCAAACAAAAAAACCCCAAAACAATTAAAAAAAAGTAAGAGCTGCTGAGCATTCACACTGACCTTGCAAACACTGGAATGGCTATGATAACATATGTTAGCATATGTCACCATGTTAACATGGTGAAGGTGGAGCTGCTGCCTAGAAGAGGTGCAGTGTATTTGCATAGTTCATAAAGTGACACAACCTAAACCTGCAAAAGTACTCAGCTGTTAAGGAATCTGTTTCTATACCAGGGATTTTGCTATCTTTATTTGGGTTGACAAAGTGATTTATTCTCCTCTCCGCTGCCAATGTGTGTAGTTGTAATGGCAAAACTTGTTGTGGAGACAACATCCTCTCAAAATAATAAGAATTCCTCTCAAAAATATAGGAATTACAGCAGTCTAAAGAGCTGCTTTTGCATGTCTAATGATAGCTGGGGGAACAGATAGATACTAACTAACATAGGCTTTAGCAGTCATCCATCTTTACATAGCTTATTGCAACAATTTTGGCGAAGCAGTCACGATTTTGCTCAGCTTCCCATGTTATAAGGAAGTCTTTGTTTCTGGTCCATCAGTAGATGGTCCATCAGAGAGGAAAGATGTTATACCATGTGGCTTTATTTTGCATAGCATTGGGTCCAGCTGGGTTTTGAGAACTGGCCAAGTCTTGTGTTTGTATTACAGGTGGGAGAGAAGCCTGCCATGTCCATGAACTGGTGTGGATGGACAGGGGCACTGGAGTAGCCACAGCAGCATGAATACCTGGGGAGAGAAGGTGCCTGTGTGTGCTTGTGTAAAGAGTGATCCAAGGAATTTCTGTTGTATAGGTTGGTTTACATTTGTAAATTAAAGACCCAATCCCTACCTTAAAGAGTTTCCAGCGTAAATCCTACTGAAATATATGTGACTACTTAGCAGATTAAAATTAAGCACGAGAGTCACCGGGTAGGCAGTGGGACCTGTAGTGTCAGCTGTGAATACAAAAAAGGGGAAGTGACGGGTGGTGAAAACAGAAGTCTCAGGATCCTCCCATGCTCCACAGTCATTTGGAAGCTATAAATTGTTTTCTTTATTTTAAAAGCAGAGTGAAAAATTTCCCTCTTCTATATTACTCGCATGGGGGAAGTTTTGAGAAAATTACCAACACTTTACATTAGAAAACCTGACATGTACTCTAAAATAAGCCCATTTTGCTGTTTATAATTCACTAATCTGTAATGATTTTCACAGCAAATAGTCATGCCACAAGCACAAGACTCCACAGAAAGTTATGGAAAAAGCAATAGAAGCAAACCATGTATTAATAATGAGCATAATATACCCAACAGACAGAGGAGGGTGGGCTTCTTTCTGTTTAAAACAAAACAAATTACTTGATAGCCATGTAAAAATAAAATGGTCTGTACCATCGGCGTCTCTGCAGTTACATGCTGAGATTAGTCAGTGACAATATCATTGGATGAGATTCTGAAATGAATGTAGTTCAATCACATAGGCTCGGCCATGCATTTCTTTCGGCACTGCTGTGCAGAAAGCAAATGTAACGATTGCTTCCCTTTGATTTTCATGCAGCTTGTGTAGTATGATAAATAAATTTACTGTGTTCCTGATTACTACTGCCAGCTGGTAGTTACTTTTGCAGTGGAGGTGGTTTATATTATATAAGGTTCAGCATTTTCTTGATGGTTCGTGACAGGCTGTCGTGCAGCTAACCCACATTTCTTTGAACAACTGGATGCAAGAAGCTGCTTATGGACCATCATCCCTCTCTCCTCCCAAGAGAACATGGAGCTGAATTTTTCTTCCTTTTAATTTGGTTTCTCTGTTCTTCACATGTAACCTACATACTGGTAGCAACAGAGTTACCAGTTTCAGTGTACAAATGTTCTTTGCTTCAAAATGAGGAAATGCCAAACTTACTTTGATCCATAAAATCTCGGAATGATTTTTTTTTTTTTTTAATTTGCTGTTGGGTATAAATTGAAAAAACTCATGGCTGATAATCTGCTCAAGTGGTGCTTTTTATGTCTAGAAAGCTCTACCTGAATAAGCAGGAGTTTAAGGTCTCTGTGAGAACTGAATAGCATTCAAATAGTTAATGCCTTAAACACAGCAAACAGGTATTTCTTGAAGGGTATTATGAACTCATTAAAGTCTCAAATGTAGATAGACCCTCTGGTGTAAGGTAGTTGAATGAAGAATATATGAATTATAAGAAATGCAACAACTACAGAGGAAAAAAATCCTGCTTATTTTATTCTGACATCCAATTTACCACATTTTTTGAAGCCCTATCTGAGAGCAGAGTTGGCCCAAATCAAGTTTACTCGCAAAAAAGATAGGAGAGGAAGATATTGCACTAAAACATTAGTCTGTTGGTTTATAGTGAGGTCAGTCTCTCACTGTACTAATGTACCATTTCTTCCTATCTACAGCTCAGGTTGGCTCAGGCAACTTTATACTTTGAGAGAGTTTTACTAAAAAAAGTGAAATACTACTTGCTTGAGGTTATTCTGGGAGAATTAGTTTGAAATATTTAATCACTACAAGGGTTTTTGACCTAAATGAGCAGTGTAAGAGACCCAGGGGTCTCCTTTACCTTTGGCTTTTTACCCACCTGGAGAAAACTTAATGTAATAGTTACAATGTGCTATAATCTGTCTCTCAGAGGTCCCATTCAGAAATTTATCTTCCTTATCTTTGGCATTTAAATCTGACCACTACTTCCTGAGGAATTTAAAAGGGAAATGTTGAGATGTTCATAGTTTAAGTGCATACAGATGTCAAATTACTTTGTGAATGATATTCAACAATGTTAATGGACAACAAAATCCTATGACAGAAGTTAGTGAAGATCAAGATTTGTTGTTTTTTTTTTCTTTTTTCTTCCTTCATATATTTCATTAAAGTTGTTGAAAAATACATTTTAGAAAACTTCCCTCTAAACTGAAAATAAGTAATTTAAAGAGCACAGTGGGGGTTTATTTATTTATTTTTTTTTTTAAATGAGTGAATGGTCTAAAACAAAAGAAAAAAATTCAAGCAAAAAGAAAGAAAACACCTTTCTTTCCTCCAGAGCTGAAGTATATCTGAAAAGCATTTGTGCAAGTTCATGATGGAGACACGTTCTGGTAATTAAAATAGTGATAATTCGGGTGCAACTTTTGTGTCAAGAAATCTGCAGCTGTAGTCAACTCTTCATGGTGTGTGGGCAGATGGAGTTTGGGAACCCAATTTGCCAGGCCTTGAAGAACTGCTGGGTTGGTGGCATTGAGCTGGTATACAGCAGTTAATGAGGTAACCAGAAATGACTTCTTTGCTGTGAAATGTTTCTAGAGGAGAAAGGTGAATAATACTGCCTCGGTATTAACCACAGACCTCTGGTCTCACTTTTTTATGCTAGAAAAAAATCTTTGTATTTTTTCTTTCCCTTAACTTTTAGTTGAGAGCGCACCAAGGGAACACATCAGGTTATCATGGAAAGGCTTCAACATGAAGAAGTATACATCTAATTGATTAAACTATTCAAACCTGGAAAAATGATGAGATCTGTTAGTCACAATGTTTGTTTCTCCAATTTTCTTGCCATACTCAGGCAACCTACTGCGTGTGAATAGTAATTCTAGAACTGGGCCAAACTGTGAGGTCATTAATGTTTTGGAGAAGTAGATGAAGGTGAAAGCTGTCCAGCTGCTGGAATGAGGCTGCACAACGTCCAAAAGCAGTGATACTGTGTTCTGTCTTGGTGTAGGTGTCACCCTGAAGGCTGCCTTTTAGTGTGATTCACCCAAAGCATTTCTATTTCATTTCTGTCTGTGATGGCTTTGGATGCTAACCCAAAAGTGTTTTTCTGACTGAACGGTTTTTATTGATATACACGCTGGGGACGGGAGAGAATGCACAGATAAGCATGCAACAACTGAATTGTGTAAATGAACAGTTTTGACCCTGAGTTGTTCCAGTGGTTCCATGATTTAATACACTCTGTTTTGAGTGAGATTTACTACGCAGTCTGCATCCTCAGAGTCTGTAGCACAGAATTTCATTGTGCTAGATGCACTATTAAATGACTTTCAACCTCCTTTATGAGTTATTCCAAAGCTGGAAAATATATAGAATGGGGAGGTGGGGGGAAGGGTTTTATTGCAGGATAGAAAGAAAGGAGGATTTAAAAAATTGAAAGAAAGAAACTGGCATTTGCTAGTTGGCTGTTCATGTTAATCCTCTTTAGGACACACGTGACTTCAGCTGGAAAACCTCTCGCATTTTTCAATCTGTTGTGGAGCAGCGAGCTTAGTAACAGTCATAAGAACCTTTAAAAATCTCTAAGCAGTTTCTAGCCCCTCTCAGTGTCGCTCTCTGACTCTGTAGGCTGGCAGACTGGCATTGCTCAGAGACCGAGGACTAAATGATAAATACTAACCCTGCTTCTATATATTTCAAATAACCTTTTGAACCATGACTAGCGGTTCAAAATGATGTGTCAGAAATTGATGTGTGGATTTTAATGCCATTTTTGAAAAGAGACTTAAACAGAATTTTTAGTTTAAAAAGGAATTTAATAATTTAGAGCATATGCCATAAAATACATACCCTGGAATTCCATCATTTCAGTTGTTGAGATATTTCAGAGGAGCTACTACAAGTTCTGAAAGGACAGAGCATAACATAATTATGAAGACTTTCCCTCTTGAATGAGCATAGAGATAATAAATTGGAAAAAAAAAAGAAAGAAAAAGATATTGTACAATAGATCATTTTCTCTCCTGCATTGTTGAAGTCGGAGTAGCTTCATACATTGTCATCAGCAGTACTTATCCAGATTAATTTTAGATGTCTCAAGGAGCTGGATTTTAATACCACATAAGCCTAGAGCTACAGACACTGGGTTATTTCAGTTGTTTTTTCTTCACTGGGAGGTATCTTAAATGGATTATCAAGAAATATGGTCTGACTGAGAACCCTTTCACGAATAATTATGGCTTATATGGCCTGAGAGTATGGAGAAACTGTATCGCAATGGTTTCAGTCCTTAAAAAGAAAACTTACCTTTCACAATTCAGAAGACCAAAAAGCTAGAAAAGAAAGATGATGGTCAGGCTTGTTTTATTTTTCCCCAACAGTAATTTTTCTGTATTATCTAAACATAAGAACTGAAAAGAATAGCTGACTGCCTGAAATGCTTCTGTATACTGCTCTTGAGTGGAGTTTATTTTTTATCTCTTTGGTGGTATCATACTGTCTTTATTTTGCCTAAATTTTTAACATGGTGATACTGATGAACTTGATGATTCCTTTTGTATTGTAAGAAATGAGATATGTAACTGTCTGGAAAGACCAAACGAGTAATTTGGCTCTTTGCAGACCTCATCAATTATAAGAGTTTGGATTTTACTGTGTGTAAGTGCTTCAGTTAGATTGGTTGCCAATAAACATTGTAAAACTATAGAAAGTGAATGAAGAGTGAAATATGGAGAATATATCTGAAAAGATCTATTTTGCATGATGATTGTGGGGTGAGATGTCATGAATACGTATGAGGATGTATTTTGTCATACCAAGGTATTATCCTTAAATTAAATTTTGATTCATTGATGCTGACAGACGCTTCTTCCTACTTGATTTCCAGGTCCTAGTTAGTATTAATGAGTACAATGATAATTTTAAGAGTGTTTTATAAATAGAAGTCTGTCAGTTATAGTTTTATGCAGAACTTCTTTGTTAACTCAAGAGTGCATCTGTAAAAGTCACATGTGCATGTAAATTTAAATTTATTTTTCCTTGTAAAATGATGCAGTGAGAGTGATTAAAAAGCATCATGGACAGTAAGACATCATAAATAGAGGGAAAGCAATTTGGGAATGTGACCCTGAGATGTCTGCAAGCCTGGTCCACCAGTCCTACTGCTGCTAAAATTCTGATGGCAGGTAGTAAAACTCAGTGTGAATGCTGAATTGTATTTGAAATTATTATTATTTTTTTTTAAATGAAGTAACAGTAAAGCAGTGTATGACTGCACTTAGATAAACCTTCTGCCAGGTGATATTTGAAAGATAAAACTTATAAAAGGACAGTATATGAATGGAAGCAGCCAGGCAGGCTGGGGGAGTGGCCATCAATTTATGCACACAACTGCATTTTCAACATAATTAGCTGTCTAATTGAGCATTATAATTTAACTGACACATTTAAACATGTAATTTATTTGAATGCGCACTACTTGTAATTTGTTTCTAATGTTTTGCTCTTCAGGATGATGTCAGACTCTAGAAGATGAAAATACCCTTCTGAGGGCAAGAGTTGGACTCGATGATCTTGCGGGTCCCTTCCAACTCACAACGTTCTATGATTCTATGAACAGAAAAAGAACCAAAAAGAATATATTGGGGAGCCCTGAATTCAAATAAATTTCTGTAATTTCAAATCAGAAGAGGAGTATGGAAGCAGAAAAGCCACACAGATAAAGTTAAGTACTGAGCATAACTGTAAACAACATTTGAATTTTAAATACCAGAGATGCTGTACTGCACTTCACGTTGCCAGGTTATTGTGCAAAGCTGACTAGTTTAGCTGGCAGCTGGGTAGGAAGGAGATTTTGGTAATCAAGAGGTTTAAACTGCACATCTGTCTTGTCTGGAGGAAAGAAGCCTCCCTTTCTCAACATGATAGATATTGCTGATAGGTCAGTATTTCTGCAGGGCCAGATTCTGAACCTGAATTTGGCTACACTACAAGGCAAGCACGGAAATAGTTGTGTGTGGGGTTTTTTTGTTTGTTTGGGTTTTTTTCTTTGTTTTTTTGTTTTTTTTTTTTTTACTTCTGCACTGATCGTGCTGGTGCCTGCCTGTCATTTTGGCTGCTGTTTCTGTCTTGCAGTCCTTATTGCAGTGCCTCAGGTATGGCTGCCTCTTGTCATATCTGAACAGGGACAAGGACGTACAATCCATAGGCTCTGTTAAAATACACACCGAGAGTAGCCGGTCAACTGGTTGCAGAGAAAGGAGACAAAAATCTCTTCATTCACACTTTTATACCCCCTGGTGTGATGAAATATTCAGTTTCTGGGTGCTAGCTGAGGCACCTGGATGCTTATTTTCAAAGAAAAAAATACAACAAACAAACCGCTGCTTATTTGGTTTTGTTGCCAGATTTTTTTAGTTTTTTTTTATTTTTACACTTTCAGGTTTTATTTGCTGAACAAAGTAGTTGCAGGTTTTCTTTTAACCCAGAACCCAGTAAACTTTTGTACTGTTATACCTCATTTAGATATTATGTGGTGCTGTGTTTTGAATCTGCTGCTTCAATTACAGAAACTGCCAACAAACGTACGAAAATCGAGAATATAGAAGCTGAAGAATTCCTGCTTTTTAGCTTTGGAATTACTTTTGCATACTCTGACAATTTCTCCTTATAAACTAAGTCAATGAAAGCTACAGTTACAGAATGCAAGAAAACGAATGTAAAATTTTACTACCAAAATAGAGAAGAAAACAACTTTTTCAAACCAGAAGTTGGCACAATTCCTGGCTTTTCTCCCCACCTTCCTCTGTGCTCTCCACTCTCCCAAGTCAGCAAGAAGAGAAAGTAAATGCAAGGCCCTGTGAGAGGAAATAAAAATATATGGGTCTTACCCTAAGGAGTTGCAGCTTGCTTTCCGAGAAGACATTGTGATTTCATGTCATTTGAGTTTATTATGCTCAGCGTAGCATAAGAGGTGATTGAAGAAGTTCTGTCCCTGGTGTATGTGACGTGAGTTTTAGCTTCAGTCTTTAGCCTAAGTGATTAAAAATTGCATATGGATTGTTTATTTAAATAAAAAGGACATGTCCTGACTACACAGATGACACATTATACTGTTGGAGTGGGAAGACTACTCCATTTTAAGATTGAACAAGATGAATTAATTTATTAGGAGATCCTGAAGCATATAAGGATGGATTTGTGCAACTGGATAGATAAAGCTGGGGGAGGATAAACTTGCAAGATAAAATTAAAACAGGGTATGTAAAAGCTCTCCCAGATCTTGGGGAGACTTGTCTGTCGCTGTGGCTCCACTGTGTTGGTGCATAGGTTCCCAAATACATGGCTGTACATCTCATGCCACGCAAAAAACAAGAGGAAAAGGAAGTCTTCCGGGAAAACTGGACTTTGTACCCTTCATGGAGAGATGGAGGGAGAGTTAGGAACATGGACAGTGGCTCAGAGCATTGTTTTTTATTTCCAGTTCTCTGATAGAATAATTGTCAGGAGGTTGAACTTCTATTTTGTCTCCCAGTGTGTTCAGAATAGCTTTTGTCAGGAGAAGCAGTATTAGAAATATAATGTGAAATACATGCTATAAAATAAAATTCTTTACTACTTTGACCTTTTAGTCCTTTGCACTGTGTTTCATGGTGATATCTTCCATTCTGTGAAGATTAGCAAGGCCATCCATATGAAGAGGAGAGCCCATTAACAAACTCTCTGCTCTGACTAGAGGATCTGTTGGCACTTTTTGCTATTTTGACTGTTAGTACGTCTTCTGCTCTTCCTTGATAATAAAGGAGCAATGAAGCCTTTCCCATTTGGAAGGGCAGGACCAGTAGAAAGGGAGAGTCAGTGGAATTACTCCCAAATTACCTGTAATAGAGTAGTTCCTATTTTAATGATATTGCTCATTCTTGCTGTGTTTTCTAGAGAAAACCAGAAATTCCTCTCTTTGCACCCTGAGTCAAGTTGACTCTGCACTGGAGGAAAGCAGATGTGGCAGTCCCCAGAGTATTTTAAGAAATGCCACCAATGCCAAAAACCAATCTGGTAACTGCTCTCTCCTCACTGAGGTTTCTTCTTGGTTTTGCCTTAGTGACGACACACAAAGCTGGCTCAGCTGGCTGCTCAAGTCCTCTGCCAATGTGCAAGGCTGGCATAGCCTGAGGAGCAGGCAGGACGATAACAAGCTCTGGATTAAACTGCTTTGCTTAGTGCAGGCTTACCTGAGCTATCTGGGATAATGATGGGTAACTCAGATCAAAGAGTGAATTCTACATTATTCATGGAGATTCACTGAGACTTGGGTATTCATTAACCCCTGGAAAGCGACATGGAAAAATAAGAGGAAATTCTGAATGGCTCCTACTTTAGCTCAGAATTTAGAGAGTGTGCCCTAAGTGGGAGAAAAGTTGAGAAATAAAGATGAAAAATGAAAATAAAGCAACAACTAATAGCAAGATATCCCTCAGGTACCAAGCTCATTACTGTCATGTCGAGGGAAGTACCTTTATATCTATGTTGTTTTCAGAAAACTGAGTTGAGATATTTTCCATAGTTTCTCTGAAAGGCTTTAATAAACTGAAGTTAGTTAATTATTAATAAAATATATACTCAGATGATCAGCATGATCTCTCTGCTTAGACTATATTCCTGTCTAGATAAACATTTCTTCTAATTTTTTGTTTAAATTAAGAATAAATAAAAGCCTGCAGTCTGTAATCTGAATAGAAATTGATACAGGAGCAGGTCAAGTTTTCCCAGACTTAAATTTCTGTGGTGCTTTGAGCTATTCTTCAATAAGTGTTCACATGATTTACAGTGCAGCATCTTTCTGTACTCCCTCTTCGAGCCTTCTGTGTGCAGAAGGAGTACCCTTTACAGGGAGGTATTGTGCTACTTGAAAATGGCCGGAGTTAACTTTGTGTACTGTTTTTACTCAAGTACAATTTGTACTTTGACTCATAAAGCTGATAGGGTACCCTGTAGAGATATCTATATACTCAAGGTTGTGTACGTAGGGGAAAGGTCCCTTCTGTGTGTGACAGGTTATGCAGAGGGCAGGATTTGCTTTTGCTCTATAGAGATGGCTGAGTATATACATTTTCTACTCCATGTATTGGCTCCAAATTTCAGCAGTGCGTGTGTGGGAGTCTTTTGTCCCATTGGACCCCTCTTCGCCACCCTCCTTACAGCGAGGGCCCTAGACCCTCTGGAAAAGTGTGAGCAGTACTGATTATATCAACTTATTTTGAGGCTGGAGTCTTCAAAGTGTGCTCTTGTAGAGTTCTCTCAACTCTCCTCCTTGAAGTGCAAGCAAGATGTTAACAGAGATGAATAAAACAGGGTAGTTACTGTCCATTTTGTTGTGAAAAAGCCTACCACAAAAGTGGAGGCATTTGGTAGAAGAGCTTTCTCTCTTAATCTTTGGTGCATTATACACAGAGGGGGTTGAGCTGGTGGCTCTTCATAAGCTTATATGTGAAACGTGAATTTGAAATGTACTTAAAAATCCATGTCACTAATTTTCGTCGTCCTGGAGACTTGACTTCTGAGGTTCTGGATAACCTGTACCACCCTAAAAATATGGTGATGGGGAAGAGGGCAGATTTCTGACATGGTAGCTGTTTTGCACAAAATTTTAAAGTCTAGAGTACACAAGACACAGATACTCTCATCATGCCTGTACAGTGCATGTGTCTGCTGTACATTGGCTTCATAATCTTTTTACTGAACATCACAAAACACGATAAAATTACTATGCTTGAATAGACAATGTCTCTGTGGATGTGGAAAAGAGGAACTTTGCTTTCAAAGAAGAAACGGAAGCTGACCTCAGCACTAAGATGCTTCTCTCTATTTAAATGTGGGAATAATGTATGGAGCTGCACTAGTACAAACTGCTGAAGCCCCTTGACCATGCTCCAAACGAGTGCCCTTTCTGATGGAGATTTTAATACTTCAAGAAGACATAGTATGTGCAGTTAGATGCCAATAAAATAATTCCCTGTAGGATCCATAGGCTGCATTTCAATGTTAAATTACAATGACAGTGTAAATGATTGACCACCAATCACCAGTGAAGCATTTCTACAGGTACATGCTTTTGCTTTTCTGCAGTTTAATGTTGTGCCATTGCTGCTGATGCTAAAGAAGCACTAACCACCTGGTAAGTTTATTGACTGGAGCTTGACCTTATTGCTTTCATGACCTGCAAGAGGCCACAGCCAAGACTTGTTTGGTCTCCAGACAAAAAAGCTACATTAAATGAACCAAAAGAGAAATCCACAGATGCAACTATTGCTGCATTTGGCAATTGAGAGAGGAATGAGAAGGGAACTAAAAATCCCATTACAATTATTCTCGGGTAAGAGTGTATTTTTCTGTTTCAGAACAATTAAATAACTTTGAATGCATGCTCCATCTAGTCTAAGTTATATGCAACAGGAGGGGAATGAGCTTGCTAAACCTGACTGGAAGGAAGGGTGACCCTCTGTTAAGTGTGAGAATAAGGAACTGGAGTTCAGATTAAGACAAGTAATCTGAAAGATTTTCCCATAAAGTGGTCAGTAAATTAAAACTTTGCTTAAATTCTTGAAATTCCCTTTTTGAAGATTTTGGATAGATTATTTTGGTAACAGAATTCAGTGACTGAATCTGTCACACCTGTGAATCAGGATAAGTATCATTTGCTAAAAAAAAAAAAAAAGAAAAAAAAAGAAAAAAAAGAAAAGAAAAGAAAGAAAAGAAAGATTTGATTCAGAGTGGAAAAACATGAATTACGGTACCTGGCCAAATAGAGGAGTAAGGCAAATGCCCCAGGATCCTGTTTCTTGTATACATGATACTGTAAAATTGTATGAAAAATACAATAAAAGCAAATAGGCAGTAAGTAAATAACCAAACCTAAATTCGATAATTTAGACAGCTGTTGAACAATTTCTTCACATTATAAGCTTTTTAATCTAGTGTGAAGAATTTTTAACAGGAAAATGGTGAAATTAGCTAGGAAAAAAAAAATGTTCTTAGTACTGATTCTATCTCCGTCTTGATTTTTTTAGAAATCCTAATTTTTTTAAGAAGTGCTGATTAATTCTGTTTGCATGCCTAGCCTAGCCTGAGATAGCTCAAGTAAAATTCTGAGTCCCTTCAGCCAACAGCACTCTTGCCATTATGCCAGGCATCTGGCACATGCAGTTTTGATGGGAATTTACTATGAGGTCTTGATTTCTTGAAAGCTGTGGGATATTTCAGTATTTGTTTCCAAAAGCTGAGGAACAATAACATAGTGACTCTGAAAATTGTTGTCTCGTTCTGCTGATGAGAAATGCAAACACAGAAAATTCAAGAATAATATTTATGTACAGCATTGCTTAGGTTATAATTGCATATGTCCTGAATATGAAAAATTAGATGGTATAAAACGCAAACACACTTTCATATACACAGGGCTTCAGTAAGAATCTAGTGCATACGGAGCTTTCTTGCTTGGTACCAGGTGCTAATGGTTCTTGTCTGCTAAACCCCCCCCCCAAAAAACCCATTAAAAAGACAAACCATTCAAGCCTTTTGAAATAAACCTTTAATAGTGAAAAAAATAGGAATGATTTCTGAAATCCCCCCTTTTTTTTTTTCTTTTCTAGCTGAAAATTGACTGGCAGCTATCAGCAAATTGAAGACAAGGAAACTTTCAGAAATCTTTGCCTTCTAAACTCCTATCGTAGTCTGCAGTCTTCTTGGAACCAGATTTCTGTTTGCTGACTGCACAGGCATTTTGTTGGAATCTTTTTGCTGAAAATACAAGAAATAACATTTGAATTGCTTTTGGATTTCTTATAGGACTTTGTCTTATTTTTGAAGCCTCTGAGCTGGATGTGTATTTCATTCCTTCTCATTTTTTGTTTTTCTTCTAAATATCTTCTTTGTATTTGGTACAAAGTAGAATGCAAAATAATCAAGCGAGTGATTTGTGAGTCTCTGACTATAAAATAACACTCCCCCCAACATTCTCAGTAATTCCATTTTTAACGAATTCTTTGACCTGTAGAAGAGACAATAACAAATTGGTTTAGTCTTCTCACAGTTTTAGGTTTGCATTACAACTTAAAAACTGTCCCAGTCTACTGAGATTTTTGTATATTTCATGATGATATTATTCTCACTTAATTCCTAATGACACCTTAGTTCTTAAACTACTTACAAGTTATTTTTTTTCCCCCCAATACTGGTTAAACTACTTCTCAACACTACAAAAGGAATAGAAAACCCCCACTCAAAACTTTTCTGTGCTAGATTAGCTACATGAAACAAATAATTGTTGGTGTTTTGCTCTCCTTTGACATTTGAAAGCAGACTACTGCCTTTCTGGTAGCAGGCTGCTTTCTGAGGCTCACAAACAGCCTGGCATTTTACGGAGAAAACTTGGCTTGGTTTTCTAAACAACTTGTTCATGCCATGCTGCCCACACAGAAGAGGTTGGGGCTTTCCTCGCCTCTTCAGTCTTGATATACTTCCTTTTTTATTCCTGTGTCTCCAGTCAGTGTGCCAATGTGTGGCATGGAGACATTACTTGTGACTCGTTGGATTTGCTTGATGCAACAAGCTGATATACAAATGCCCAGAAGGATTGTCAAGGTATGCTCGCTACATCTAGAAATTATGGAGTTTTTGTGGGCTTGAGAAGGGTAAACTCAAGTCCAGGCTTGAATTTTAGGTCCTTCACTTTACTCTGTGTGTGTTGTAGTGTTCCTATAAAGGGGAATGCTGTGTGTGTGTGTTTTGTAATATTCCCCAGGGGAAATATAAAAAATGTAGCTTCTTTGGAACTGGAGATTCAGCTATGTCCAGGTATTTGGCATAAGCTCTACTAGTGTGAAAACCAGGAGTGCCTCCATATCAGGCATGTTCAACCCATGAAATGCAGAAGTATCATTATGATGCTTGAGGATTTCATTTGCTGGAGTAGTGCGGTGCAGCTGACAGAAAGGTTATGTTCTATACACTGTGAAAGGTCCCAGCAGCACAGCTGGTCCTGGTCACCAGAGCTCACTGATGGCAGCAGGCAGCCAGCACGGGGAGCTGACACCTTCTGCTAGCGGCTTAACTCTTTGCAGGGTGTAGGCATAGGAGGACTTGAGGGCTCAGCTGGTGAGGATTTCTGTTTGAAACAGACAGTGGGTAGGTACTTCAGGGTTGATGGTGGGATTCAGAAGGGAACCATTTCACAGCGATGATCTCGGTTATGCTTTAAAATGTTTGTTCAGGAGAAAATGTCTATGAATTAGGGAGGTGGGGGGCGGGAAAGAGAGAAACAATAAAAGGCTGTGCACAATGCCAGCTGCCATTGGAGGTTAAAGGTTTGTTTTCAGAGCATCGTTTTTAGAAACATTGCTTCAAATAATTTCGTTGGTCTAAAGAAAATTGCACCTCATACCTTTTTGTTCTGTTTTGAGAGTGGGTTTTAATGGAAGGACAGGACTGTTCTGAGTGTTGGACAGGTTAAACCCTGCACTTTTGGAAGAGCTCTCTGAAAAGACACTGAGCGTCATGTGTTGCAGTTGCACAGTGATATCACAGTCCTTGCTCTGTGATGAATAATTCATATGACAGTGGCTAGTGGGCTACAAATAATTGGAACAGATTTTGTGAGTATACTGTATAACGGGGGGCAGCAGACAGTAATGGGTCTTTTCCATCAATGTGCCCTCCTCGGGACTGGGCTCAGGTGATGGAAAATGCTCATGAAATTTCCAGAAGATAACAAATAATTCCCCAACACTAAATAAGTATTCCCTGTCTTGGGTGGAACTGATAATTTGAAGTAAGCCTTGAACTCAAAGGAGAAAAAGTGGTCCTATTTTTTTATTTATTTTTAGTGGATACCATTGAGAAGAAGTGTATGCAACAGTACTCACTGGGAAGGCTACAAATAGTGTGATCACTAGCAAGCTTGCCAGTATTTAGGAAAATAGAATCACAGAATCACAGACTGGTTTGGGTTGGAAGGGACCTTGTTTTCTGTATCCAGCTTTTCTTAGTTCCCACCTTAGAAATTTCACTGGGAATTTCACATGATGCTAAGACTTGCATGCGTGTTACCCCTATACCACAGAAGAAGCAAACATCCTTTTCCCTGTATGGGAAAGCATTAATAGCTATGTCCAACAGGCAAACATGCATTCTTCTGGCTAGTGGTCAAATGAAATTTGAAAGCCATTATATTGTCCAGTGTTTTTACTGAATAGCTGATCCAGACAGCTGAATTGCTGGGAGATGCCTCAGGATTGTCTAGGAGGATACTGAGCTTTTGGTTTGATCTTGGAACCATCTTCCTGTGTGAATAAAGGGTGAGCATTAGCTGAGAATGATTATCTTAAATTATTAGATGCTTTAAGTTGTCATGTGTTTCTTCATTAAACAGCCTTTGAAAATTAAAATGAAGGTCATCAGCCCAACAGTTCTGTGGTTAATGCTTTTTTCTGGTTTGATTTGATCTAGCTACTTACTTCAGGCATTACCTCTTTCTGGAGGTAGCCTATGAAATGTAGATAAGAGGGGAAAACAGTTCTGCATAGCACACCACCTACTCATGACTTTGCATCTAACTGGTGCTGTGAAATCGTCTTGGTTTGGACTGTGGGGTGACCAGGGGAGGTCCTGCCCACAGCTGGTCTGTGCAGTCACCTATGGCATAGGCTGGAGAGACAGTCCCTTCCCCTACGGGTTGGGCACACAGTGCAGTGACAACAGGGGTGTGAGCTGTACAGAGACATGAGGGGTCAACTGCTACACCCATCAGCAGCTGCAGGGAGAAATAGGATGTGTTCAGAAAATAGGCAAGTGCTGCCAGTATTTAGTCAAAAGCTACAATCGCTGATGTTTTTACCTGCGTGCACTTAAACCAGATGAGCTTTTTTTTTTAATGCCTTCTTTTATCTCGGTACAAATTCTTACAGGTGAGTTATAACTGAAAAGATGAGGCTTTAAAGACAATGAAGTTTTACAGCTGCAGTCTGTTGATACTCCAAGATTTCCTGTTCTCAAATCGATTTGAAAACACAGTAGTTCCCTGAGCTCAGCGCCTGCTTTTTGAATGATAAAATGTTTTAACTGCTATCTTCCCCCCGTCCCGTCCCCCCCATCCTAGTTCCTAATTAAGCAGCAACTGTAAGAGCAGTAACTGCAGTAATCATTTCTCTTTGCACTGATCTAATCTGAAGACAGGAGCAGCTGCAATAGTTATGCTACAAAGGATATTTTCCCCTTTGGCATATATTGCACAGGCTGTGCCTCGATTAGGTTACAAGTGCTTGAAGGCTATTGATTTTTGTTCTGTTTTATGAGAATTCTCCTCTTCTTAACAGTTTAATTTCTCAGGTTTGAATTTGATCACATTGTGAAACAAAAGCTTTTATGCATCTGATTACCTGTTTATCTGGTCAGGGAAGCTCTACGATAACACAAAACCCCCTTTCTGCTTCCTGAGCTGGAGGAGATCCCAGGCTCTGGGGTTTTCTCCTCCTCCTGCCAGGTCACACACACGAGGTGGCTGTAAACATTAATAGTATTTCTCAAGGGGAAGTGTCATTGCAGTGTTGCTCACTGACATCCCAGAAACACACTGCGTGTATGAAAATTACTGTACTGTGGAAATAGCCCCGGGTTTTCATTAGGCTGGTGTGGGTGTGTTGCTAGGCAACTCGGGGTAACAAGGGGGTTGTATATATTTTTTAGGTAGGTACAGGTCCCTATAGAGATTTCCAGGTAAGTAACATAGATGTGAGAGAGGCTGATCAACTCCAACACAACAAGAAGTTAAGACCTGCAAACTTAACTTGAGTTAAGAGGAGATTTTCAAGAAAGAAATTGGATCAGACCCAGGGATGACGTAACCTGTTTGATTTCTTTTCCTCTTGCGCTGACGAGCTTTGTGTTTAGGCAGGCTTTTGTTTCTGGCTCTGAGTTGCTTTAAAAAAAAAAACAAAACACAAAATTGGGAGTGTGTCTCAGGGTGTCGAGGGTGATGTGCTTAGTTTGATTGGCTCGGTTTGCTTGCGAGCGCTTTGTTCTTCCCAGCACCCTGAGGTCAGTTGTGCAACATGCCCCTACTGTTTAAAAAGAAAAGGAAAAAAAAAAAGAAATGCTGAGTAATGCCAGAGGTTTCTCAAATGGCTGATGCAAACCTGGAGAATTTGCATCATCATTCAGCTGGAGTAACTTGGTATGACAAGAGCTTAAATACAAGTCCACGCGGAAGCTGAGCTGGTTTCCAATGATAGGGCAGTACCAGCTTGCAGTGTGAAAGCGCAGGTGTTCCTGAGCAGCGCTCAGATCCCAGTAAAGGCTCAAATACAGTTCAGGAGCTCACTACCTGTGTGTAGGAGCAGCTGGAAAGATAAGGGAGGGCAGAGGAAGAGACTAAGTAGCTGGCTACGCAGAGAAGAAAAAATCCTTGAGTTTCTGCTGGAAACTTTTTTGCCTCTGCTTGTCGTCAGTGTGGTGGTGGCACTGTAGCATGTTTAGGAAAGCTGCTGTAACCACCACTTCTAATGGAAGCTACTTGCAGGGGCAAGCTAATGGCAGGTTGCCCTCAATGGACAGCGGACAGCCAGCCCAGGAGGGAAAAGTTGTGCTGAAGAAGAAAGTGACACTTTTGAGGGGGATATCCATCATAATTGGTACTATCATTGGAGCTGGCATCTTCATCTCTCCCAAAGGCATCCTGAAGAACACAGGCAGCGTGGGCATGTCCTTGACTGTCTGGACAGCGTGTGGTATCCTCTCACTCTTTGGTAAGTCCCTTAAAAGTTTCTAATTGGTCCAGAGAGGCGGCTGGTGGATTATTACTGTTATTTGTCTGATTTTGCCATTGGATAACAAGGCACAGTGTGGAGCTTGAGGACCAATAGGGCTCCGGAAGGTTTTTGCTGTGTGATAGGTTGCATGGAAGGTGTGGAGGTATGCAACCCCTACCCCCCTGCCTCCTGGTCGGTAAAGATTGGAGGTGTAAATTATTGTTTCTTATGGGTCCCTAAAGGAACAGGAAAAGTAAATGTCTATTTTATGCCAGACAACGTGCTGTATGTATAATGTTTTTCTTCTGGCTGTAGAAGAACATTATACAGAACATTTTCTTTCTATAAGAGGTAGTTTACAGCTTGCTTGTAAGGCCCTCGGCAGCTGGGGATGCGAGTCACTCCGCTCGAACACTGGTGAAATGTTTAGACAGCTCGACTTAGTTCCCTTGAGGCTAGAGCAGGGTCTGAGAGGAATAATTCCCAATGGATGTAAGCTGTATTGGCATGAAAGGGAGCAAAATAATAACACTAATAACCCCTCTCCCCAGTCTTGTGTTACTGCTCTTCACTTCATTCCCCGCTCACGATGTTGCTTTGAAAGATTGCGCTGCAAAATACAGTGTAATGGAAACAAATTTGTAATGCATGTTTTATTGCTTGCCTGCTTGTCATAACAGTTTTTACTATTTTTGTGTATTTTTGAAAAATATTAAACTCTGAAGAATGTCAGTTTATTTGTTGTGTACACAAAGCCCCCATTCAGAGTGGAAAATCCCACCCTGGCCTCTGTGGGACAGAGGGTCCATTGACCTACTTAATGAGTTAATCTCTAAGAAGTTAAAGAACTAACATGAATATTGGCTTTATTTAAAACAGAAATGACTTGTTTTCTGGCATGAGGTAGAGAGGACAAACATAGATTAACACGTGTCTGCTTAATAGGTGGAATATGCAAATGCCACCTTGTGTAAATTGGCTTTGAGTTTAAAAGAAACATGGACTGTTGACAGACTAAGCCCACCCAAGCCAAACAGACAGTGCAAGCAAGTGAGGACCCGTTTTGGTCAAATGTTAAACGTATTGGTACAATGTGCAACATAATCTGTTGTACAAATGTGGGAGTCCTGCCTGTAACCAAAATTCCCCTGTAAAGAAAGACCTCAAATACAATTTAGAACCCTCACAGAAGACCTCGGTCTTTAGATTTAGTCAAAACAGAACTTATTTAAGCATTGCATTTTTGGCTTTAACTTTAATAGTAGTAATTTTCTGGCTGGGAAGTAAAGTCGGTATAAAAAAAAAAGAAATCTCTTTTATCAGACTGATTTTCTAGGTCACTTTCCAGATCTCAAGATGTGAAGAACTGTGTAATTTAGCCGAGCGAAAGATATTATCTCTTTCTTTGAATGGACCCATTAGAATTATTTTTTTCATATTTTTTATGCCAGGGGTGTCAATTCCCTGCATGACTTAATTATAGTAAAATCACATGCAAAGATCACTTAAGGTCCTGCTGCGGCTGTGTGTATAACATGTATTGAAACATGATTTCATTTCATCCTGAACCTCAACAGAAGAGGCTGCCAAATGAAAACCCATCAATAGCTTCTTTTTTTTTTTTTTTTTTTTTTTTTTTAATGTAGCTGTAAAAATTCACTCAAATACATTTTCAGGTAAGCTGAAGAATAGCAGATAAAACCTGCCACAGTTTTGAAAAGGCTCAAACAAAGCAAATGAATAAGGGTGGAATTTGTCATAATGTGGTACAGCTTTAATGGGCTTGTACATGTTATGTGGTTTTGACAACTAGTTTCCACTGTGTCACAGCACAAAAGCATGCAGGGAACAACGCCGAAATGAGTTCATCTATGTCACTGATCTTAACTCTATGTGATGCAGTGTTTACAAACTTTGTTACTGTTTTCCTCTGACATCTCAGACTCTCCTAAAAGGGCTGCCTGCATTTATAGGACATGGTACACCTCCTCTCTACTGATGCTGTCCACCTCTGCAGCTGAGAATCCACTGGCTTTGAGACGGAGTGATGGTTCATTAAACAACGGTAGTAGATGTTGCATGGGTGATGAAGCTTTATGCAGGTCCTCATATTTGCACCGTGCTGTTGCCTGCTCCATAATGGCAAAGACCACTGGCAGCCTTGGAGAGCTTCCTGAGAGCTTCACGTGCTGGAAATGACACTAACATTCACTCTAAGGAGGCCTGAACCACTTCTGCATGAGTTCGGCCTCCCTAGTACAGCAATGTGATGATGATTTGGGTCTTTAGCCAGTGTGTAAATGCACCAAAGGATGAAACGAGCCTCCTCCTATGAAAATGTGAAGTTGTCTGTATTTAGGGCAATGCAGAAATGAACTGCAATTTCATCACATTAGGAGTACACAACAACACTGCACCGGTGTTGAAAAGCCAGGGCTAAACCATCCCCTGGATTTTGTATGTAAGATGTTGGGAGTACTATTGAGGAAAATTCTTAATCTGCAATTCCTGATTCCATAGTTTGGGCAGTTGATTTCTTAACCCGCAGTTGATGAGGGGGAATACAGTCTTCAGGCTTTTCTTCAGAGGCTGAGCCAGCCATCTCTGAGGCTGAAAGGAGCTGATCACCATTTGATAACAGGCAAAAGTGTCGGAAAGCTTTAATTTGGCAGCGCAGACAGGCTGCTGAGGATCTGGGGTAGCTGATGTGACACAACGCTTTGTTGTCCCTCTTCATAAGATATGGATGAGTAATGAAATGTGTTGATAGCAAATAGTTTGTTCAGTGGTTTATGTGTAAATGGAACTGGATGTATGTACAGTTTGGTTAACTGCTGGTCTAGTTGAATGAATAAAAACTTAGAAAATTGCTTGAAAATAATGATTAAAATATATTAAAAAGTAGCCATGTTACCATGGCAGCTCCATTGTTTAGCTTATAAATGTTTTGAAAGGGTTTTTCTTTTTTATATAACTCTCCTGATAACACTGTTTAATTCTCACAGGTGCCCTCTGCTATGCTGAACTAGGAACATGCATTAAGAAATCTGGTGGTCACTACACCTATATCTTGGAGGCCTTTGGCCCGTTACCTGCTTTTGTGAGAGTGTGGGTTGAATTACTCATCATTCGGTAAGTGTATCGTGGCTTTTCTGTGTTTCTTTTCTGGTAGCAATACATTTTTCAGTCATAAAGAAATATCTTCAGTGGATGATGGGCAAAACAAACCAAATGCATCTCAATCAATGAGCTGTGATCTTTCAGCACGATTGCTTCAGAGAATTTAATAGTGCTATTTTCCTCATCAGAACTGGAACATTCAAGAAGACATATGTGCATGTACGGGGGGAAAAAAAAACGATTCTGAGAAAACTGCTTGCCATACAAATTCAACTACTTGCTTTAATTTTGCTAAGCTTACTGTATCCATCAATGTCACTAGTAATGCTCATACCCATATCTATGTACAGAATAGTGGAAGAAGGAGGTCACCTTTATGTTTTTCTCAGTCTTAGTACTAGCTTTTGGAGCAGCTGTTGTTGTCTGTGGATACAGGAATAACTCCTGGTGAAGCTATTGGCCATTAGTTTTCAGATTTAGGGGCACCATGTATTCTTTATATGTCAATTCATGTGTCTGTCCCCACTCCCCCTCCTTTTTTTTAATGGGGTTTTGGAGAACTTAAACTCTTGATTACTATGAAAAACACTAACTGGTCAAATAAAGCAACATTATGTTCTTAAATATCTAAAATGTCCAAATTATTGTTTTGGTGCATACTCATGCAGCCTGTGACGTTGTATAGGTGAATTATAATATCAAGATGCTGAATCATTGAATCATATCAAATAAGTTTGCATAATATAAATGGATCTTTGTATCAAACTGAAATGTGGCCCTTTAAATATGTATATATATTTTTTAAATTTTTTTTTACAACATCGCTGAGCTTGAAGAGCTTGTTACATGTAGAACAGGGCAACTCACTTACGCAAAATGACTTTGGGAATGCTTCATTCCTGCCTCAGGCTAGTTAACACTCCTTTCCCCTCTCTTCCACAATCAGCAAGTTAGTCACAAAAGGCCAGGCTTCATTTCAAATTACAACTGTGTTTACATAATATTGACAAGTTCTAGCATAGACTGTCGAGTTTAAAAGCACTGACGGTGCTGAGTCATTATGAATGCATAAATCCTTATCTTGTTTCCGGAGGAAATAATTCTCTATGTCAGATGGTCCCTTACATCCTCCCCACCCATACATAGCCTTTGAATTAACTGCATAATTTCCATCAAATGTGATGAAAGAGCAGATGTCTTAACCATACTAACTTTTTGCCAAAAGGAAAACCAGACAGAAGAAACAGACCTGTGTTTCCACTGTGAGAAGCACAGTGTTGGGAATGTAGCTATGTCATTGCACATCATAGAATCAAGAGGAGCGAGTAGCGTTAGAAATCCCATCGCCTCTTAACCTGCTCCTTACTAGGCAGAGGGACCTTATTAACCTAGGCACAAATACCCACAAGAAACCAGGCTTTGTAAATCCCTCCTCTCCCAAAATTATTGTTTTACATATGACAGTGTCCCAGGAGTGTCATGAAAACACTCTTAGTCGTCATGATCTGCTCCACACCCAGAAAATAATCATCTTGCATGGGAAAGAACATCAGTGGATTCTTTAATGATCAAATCTGAGAGGCAGTGAGGGAGGTATACTTGTTACGACTTGCGATGATCAGAGCAGCACTGCCGAAACTCTGTATAGAGTTTTTATATCTGACTCCTGCATCGGTAAACTAATTGGCTGCTGCTATCAAAGAAATTGAGATGTAAAAAGTGTCTAGGTTTTTTTTCAGTAGCTGAAGTTGCACACACACACACTTCTCAGCTAAACTGTTTTTTCCTCTGAAAGGTGGAAGGATTATCACACCCACGGGCTGGTGGAGCAGCTGCAACCAAAATAAACTTTTCCTGCTCTCCTGTATCTTTTCAGTCACTGTTTTACAGTCTAGAACACACTTAAACTCTGCCCACATACTGATTAAACTCTGCCAGCATCGCCTGCTGTTTAGATGTGCCTTATGCTGCTCTGCTCCTCATCCAGTATAAGTAGGAACTTTTTTTCTCCCCAGAAGTCATGTTGTGGGTATATTACATATCTCTTAAAAAAAATAAATAAAAACTTCTCAAACAAGTGAAGACGACTGTGCATTGTCTGTAGTACTCCCGTGGTGGTTGTTAAACACAGGTTGGGTGAGAGCACGCTGCCAAATGACTCACTCCCCTGTGGTATGTGCTGGGACACTATACCTGCTCCTTTCCCACTGGCTTTTTGTGCTCCTTGCCCTTCAGTGAAAGCTGGTAATGCTCTTTCTCTCTGCTTTTGATCACCCAGCTGTTAGGCGGTTGCCAATCTGTCTTTAGGATTGCAGTCAAAAGGAATTGATTGCAATCAATTGCCCGTTCCTTCAACTTCCACCTCCATTGATTGACTTCACTGCCACCAACATCTCCCAAACGTGGGAATAAGAGAGACATAGCTTATTTATTAGAGGTATAATTCAAGAGCTATGTTTTTAAAAACATAGCGGTGTAGATAGCAGTGGCTGCCTCTTTAAAAAGGCCTTTCTTAAAATGAAAGGGAAAAACCCAAGTTCTGGAAAAAGGAGGCAGGAATGAGGAAAAAAAGTCTGGGAGAGTTCCAAAGATCTGATTTTTCATCTGAACTCGGACACTTCAAACTGCTTTTGGCAGGCTGCAGTGTTTGAAAGCCGGAAGCCTGGTAATCTTATGTAAATTAGAATTATTGCACTGAAGTAAAGTCAGTAAATGTCTGTGTAAATCCAGCACAGAGAACATTTGGTTCCTGAGTGAAGACAAAAGTTGCAAAGGCCGTTGTGAAGAACAGTCCATGTGTGTGGGTGACTCACAAGCAGCAGCCTTCACTTGTCCATGCAGAAACTTTCTGAGGAAGATACTTCTGTTCTTTGCTGCTCTGCAGTTTGGTCCAATGCAGTGTGTGACATTTTGGTTGAGTCATAACACTAAGAAAGTGGGCTTTGTTTCATTTGTTGGAGAATACTAACTTCTCTGCAAAATTTTTACACTCCTCCACAGCATTTTGAGCAACTGCATTTTTATTGAAATTCTGTAAGGTGAGGCATTATTTTATTAAATGCTGTAGATTTTTTCTACAAGAAATTTGCATGGACTATTGTTTAATTCAAAAATCCTTTGAGGCGGAATCATACGCTCTTTTGTCCTTATTGTGTGTGAGCGTGTGATGAAGCACAGATGCCACCAGCCATCCTATGCAGGGTGAAAGTGTCCTCGCAAACCAAATATGAACAGATCACTGGAACTGTAATATGCAAACAGTGTCTGATCCGAGGCACAGGGTAATTTGCTGTTAATATGTGTCAGTGCTAAGACTTCTGGCAAACATTTAGCTTGTCTCAAAGAGAAAGGCTCTATGAGTATTATGAGTATTTCAAATTGGTAGATGCAAAAACTGCACGCTTGCCCTTCTTCACATTTCTCTGTTCCCTGGTAGGTGCTTCTGTACTTGGAGGATTTTTGCTCTTACTTGCAGTGCTATGAAGTTAGTCAATAAAATGAACAAGATCTGTTTGCATTTTTGGAAATCCCATTTTTATTCATTTTTTGTGCTGTGTCAGATTTTAATGACAGACTTGGGTAGGTTTTGGATACTTAGTAGAGCAGAATTCTCAGCTTAGTTGAAGTAAATTAACTTGTCTCTCTGAGGGGTGAGATATACCTGGCCACTAAAATTCAGTCCTTGATGACTTTTACTCAGGGTTTTACCCATGTAATCTAATTCTGACCAAGTTCACTTCAAGAGAGTGAATGAAAATTTTGGTTGATACCTTTCCTTTTTATTTACAGCCACTTCACAACATGGAAGTTGTGAGAGCTATCCTGGTAAGAGATGTTCCTGTCAAGATCAGAGCCACTGAGCAAAGTTAAACTGTTTGTGGTTTCCTGCTGCATTCAGAAATCGTGGTACATGGCAGCATAGTTATGAGCAGGCACCAAAATTAAGTACGATGCACAGTTCTGTGATAGTAAAGTTACAGCATGATCTCATAAGAATATTATCTATGTACTATTGCAGATTAATTTTGTAATTTTGCTCTTGTTGTTGTTGTTTTTACTCTAGCCCTGCTGCCACAGCAGTGATATCGTTGGCATTTGGACGTTACATTTTGGAACCTTTTTTTATGCAGTGTGAAATCCCAGAACTTGCAATTAAACTTATTACAGCTGTTGGCATCAGTAAGTATCCAATTTTAGGTTTCAGGGAAGGGTAAAGATGACGTAAATTTAAAAAAAAAAAGTAATCGAACACTGAACAAGTAGTCATTTGATGTGAATGATTACAAAATGACTGTGTATCCAATGCCAAGGGTATCAGTACAACTTTTTGCCTGGTATGTGTGGTTGTGAACATATGCAGTAGTAAAAAGAATAGCAGACTTTATTAATGGCAGGGACAAATCTATTGCCAAGGCTGATTCTGTTGCCACTTGAATTAATGGCAGAACTCTCATTACTTTTGTGGAAGCAATTTCAGTCCCTAAGAGATGGTGAGCAAGTGCCAGAGATATGGAAGAATGATTACCTGATTTTAAGTGCTTTGCTCGACTTCTGTTTTAGGAGGCAATCGAGTGCCAAGTATGATGCCGCAAAGAAATGTAGTTCTCTTGAGCGGAGCGCAGGCAACATGAGATCATCTTCCCGAGTCCAGCTCTTTCTGTCATAGCAATAAAACTTATTGAGGCATTTGCAGTTCAGGAAGCAGGAACCCAACGGATGACTTTGGGAGCAGGGTGTACAGCTTGTTGAAAGTGTGTGCCCGTTACCAACAGCCTGTCCTATTCTTGCTGACTTTGCAATTAGTGTAAAAGGGACCGTTTAGGGCTACAAAGAACCAATAATTGCCAGATGAAGGAGGGAGGCTACCCTGAGACCAGGAGCTTTACAGTGTACCTGGGCTGCTGTGGGAGGCTGTGTGAGGGGGAAGACACAAATGGTGATGGGAATGGGACTCTGGAGCCGTGTGCCTGTAGCACTAGGCTCCAGTTCTGCCTGGTCACTGGTGATGATGCTCCTTGCACATGTGTATGCACATTCGCATTCAGCTACGCTGGGAGGAGAGTGCAGAGTAGACCTGAGTAACTAGTAACAGATTGTTCCTTTCAATTTGTTCAGTGCACGTCAGAAACAAAAGGACTAGGAAAAGGAATTAAGACATGCAAAATGATCAAAGGCACACAGGACACCCTTTCAGTTTTGCACAATAATAGGTTCAGTTGACTTTTTTCTTTCTTTGGGGTAGGGAGTTCAATTGACATGGAATTTTCCAGTCTCCAGGTTACTGTTGCTTTTTGTAGGAGCTCTCTTGATAAGAGTTCCCTTCTGCCAGGAGTGTTAAAAAAATCAGTATGTGACCGCATCCCTTTCTAACTTAATTATGCACAAACTGTAGGTTTCATAGGAATAATTGAATTAAGGACTTGAATTTTGAGGTCAATGACTTTTTTTATAGCTACATCTGTCTAAAATATTTCAGTGCAAGATAAGGGTGAAACAGATGTTCAGTAACTTCAAGGTCACTGAGACAGAAGAAATGTTAAGTGAGGACTCCATCAAAGCATTTTGTTAAATGCACGTGATTCAAGAACAATAAGTGAACAATTTGAAATAGATTTTTATTGCTTTTAATTTAAGGGAAGATCTGTGTGGTAAGCCAAGACTTCACAGAGTAATTAAACAAAGAAGTAGCATTGCAGGGAAGGTGGAGTTACACTGAAGTAATTACAGCCTAAAGGGAAAGAAAGGTTCACAGCAAACTGCTTCTATGGTGACCGTGGGTCTGTGCAATGCAGGTAGAATGAGCTGTCATTTCACCAAAATAAGGGATTCTTGTAGAAAGTTTGTAACGGTGGATGGGACAGTGCTGAGGAAAACAGTGACATGTCAGCCTGAGGCTTTATCTTTATTCTTTTCAGTATGCTCTTCAGCGGACTTTCAGGTGCAGTAGTTCTTGATTACATGCTACACTTGAGCTCAGGGATCCCAGTGTGCATGACTGTTGTTCTCGTATGGTAAGAATTAGCTGTTGTGGTGGTAATTGTTATGAGTGTTTTATATGGTGCTTGTAGGTAGAGTGATAGGTAAGATTAAGGTGTTGAGCAGAACAGACACACTAGAGCCCTGAAGATCTTATGATCCAATTTAATGGTGCCAAACACAGTGTTTGCTTCCGCTGAAAATATTAAGTTAATCAGAAAGTGAACTGGTGTACCTTTTTGTCTCCTTATCTGCTCCTGGTCACTTCTCCCTCCTGTGCCTAATGACAGAGTTCTCACTGCAGATCTGTCTTTATTGCATGGGGGGGAAAGGTAGTGGGAAGCACCATCAAACTCTGTCCTTGGGTGAGGCTTTGTTCTGTAATTATACCTTGTTATTTCTGATCATACCAGAAAGGGCAGGAAGAGATTTTGAAAAATCTTCAGGTGATCCCCTGCCCCCAAACACAATCTAAACAATTTCTGACACATGTTTGTCTAAACTGGTCTTAAAACCTCAAGTGAGGGAGTTTCTAAAGCTTCACCTAATACTATAGCCTGTTTTTTTTCTATCCGTGTTGCAACACAGCTTTTCTAATTTTTTTTTTTTCCCACCTAAACATTCTTTTCTGCAATTTAAGCCTATTATTAAAAGCTTGCCTGAGATGGATGCAACTAGGATTATGATGGGGAGTGGAAAATACTGTTGCTCCTCTATCAGAACAACTACTTCTCATAGAGTTTCTACAGCACATTCTGCTCCCCACCGTTCCACCTCAGTGCCTCTGGTGAAAAAAGAATGATGGTGCTGCAGAGGTGATGTAGAACAGATGAGAGCTAAAATGGAACTACTGGAGATGGTGGCCTTTAAAAAAAAAAAAAACATTTGTGGTTTATTATTTATAGGAAAAAAAAATGCACTAGGCACAAAATTCCCCTAGAAATCACACCTATTCTGAGCAATTTTGAACAATTTGTAGAAGCAAATTTTCTGTTCCACAATATGGTGCTTTCCATTTTTTTATTATTTTTTTAAATAAAAATAGCCAAAAAGTCCAGACATTTCAATGGCTTGGTGGAGAAAAGGATGGTTGTGTGGAGGTTCTCTTCAGATATCTCAACTTTCTGAACCTCTGAAGTAAAGGCTACCTTTTCAAACTTAGAAATCACTTTAATTCACTTGGTATTTCTCAAGCAAATCCCTGTGAGGAGAAAAACCTAGGCAAATAGTGGATATGTGTATGAGTCAGTCAGTCTAACATAAACTTTTTCTAATCTCAGTCAATTTAACTGTACCTGAGAGAAGAGCAGACATCTTAAAGATATCTAATTACTACAATTTTAATGAAAATAAGTGGCCAGGTAGAGGAGAGAGAACCTGGATACGTCCCAACAAAGGGAAGGGCAGCTGAAGAAAATGCAAGCAGGAGACAAGACCTTTTAAATGCCCAACTTTGCTTGAATTGGACACAGCAGCCCCAGGACACAAAGCAGAAGGGATGCCCTCCGCCTTTGTTCTAATGCTGAAGATGGTCCTTTTAGGAGAAATAGTTAAAAACTCATTTTTCTCTTTAAGTGAAAGCTGGTATACTCCTCCATATTTACTGTTTCTTCCAATGAAGAAATATCCTATCCCCATGCCTATCGCCACAGCAAAGCATGGTGATAGTGCAAAATCCCCCTATATTAATATATTGCTTTATTGGTATCTTTAAATTCTCCTCCTAATGGTAAATCTAAATATATTGTTAACAGGAAGGGTTAAGTTATACTGTGCAAAGGTGTTGAACTGTACTAATAAAATGTAACCTGAATAGATATGCAATCTTAACCGAGCCTGTTCTAATCTTTTCACTTGGCCTCTGTATCAGAAAGCAGATAAACAGCTTTCAGCTATTAAAAACTGTGAGACTGAAAACAGATTACCAACTTGAATATGTTTTTTAAAGTTTTTACACTCCTTCATGCATATTTTGGGCATTTTATACCACAATAATGTATAATTGCCGCCTGTTTTGGAGGTTGGCCAAAAAACCTCAAATACCCCAAACTATGACCGTTAGATGCAATATTATGCTTGCAAATCAAGGTCAGCTGTACAGATCTATTAGTGCTCACTGGCAAATACTCCAGACCAAAGCTTTATTGTCATAAATTTGGTGTGTACATGTGTCTATAGTTAGTTTAGTTATTTGCTTTTTTTTTTTTCCTCCCATCATGGCAGATGTTACAGACATGGCTCTCTACCACTGACTGTTTTCAGACAAGCAGTATAAATTAAGATGTCTGTTGGCTTGCAGGGATAGCAAAAGCTGCTATGATGGGTGCTTTTGTGCCTCCTATGTCTTTGTTTTAATTGACCCATTAGGATCTGCAAATTGAGGGTATTTTTCCTTTGTGTGAATGCCTTGACCCTAAAAACCTAACAAGTTAGGGGAGGGCAGTTTCCTTGGTTTCCCATGGAGGCAATGGTACATATGTTCTTGAAAAGTAGGCCAGGATGTAATGCTTACTGCTGCTTCTCCCGTTAGATTTCGTTATCCATCTATAGCTGTGGCTGTGTGGAGGAAAGAGATTGTGAAAAGCAATATTATCATTGTTACTATTGTGTTTGATTGTTCATGAACCCCATTTTGTTCTCTCTCCATTCTCCCCTCAGTTAGGGTTCCTCTCACCTTCAGTTAGGTGTTTAGTTTAAGGTAATTATCTGTGCTCCCCATAGAGTTAGTGGAGAAAGAGTTGTTTCCTGAAGGCGAGTCATCTCATCGGAGACAGACATCCGAAAGGGGTGTTGTTATTCATCCTCCAAAGGTAACTGTCTCTTCATTGAGGTTGCAGCCAAGCTAGATGCCTGACTTTTAGTTAGCAAAGTGAGACATGAGTCCTCCTTTTACTGTCCTTTTTTTCTGGGGAGTTGCTGCTTCCTTCTGATCTTTGCTGTGATCCTGTATCAAAGTGTCTTCAATCAGTTTCTTGAAATGTCTCCATAAGGCCCTATTCATAGAAGAGAGATGTTGAACAATGACCATAGTCCCAAGATACAATTTCCTTCTTGAATGCTGGCATAGGATACTCTTCTCCTGCTCTTTAGCAGCTTTCTTCCTGACTCTTCTTTGTTGCCTTTCACTATCCAGTTGCTAGCACAACCAGTTTGGTGCTGATAAGTGACAGGAGTGTAAGTCCCACATCCCTGTATGTCTGCTATGCACATAGAACTGTGAAGACTGAATTTCACAAAAAGACTAAATTCTTGTAGCCTATTAAAAAAAAAAAAGGATTTCCCAAAACTACCAGATTGTTCTTAAATCTTCTAAGAACTTGAGTCTCAGCCCTGCAACTTGAACTACTTTATTTGTGCCACTGTCTAAATTTGCAAGGGACTTACTCTTATAGAAGACCACCAAAACTAATGGCACATGCACTGGACTGACTGCAGGTGTAGCATCGCTTCAGCTTCCCTGTTAAATGAAGGTCCTTGCAGTGTCCATGTTGCTCTTGCTATTTGCTTAGAAAGCCTCAGATGAAACATTTGGTTGGCTTGAACTCACAGCTGGGGATGGAGAAGGTTTTAACATAGCCTGCTTGCAAGTAGGTTGTCTTCATGAAAGTAGCAGCCTGCACTTTTTGTCTTTCAAGTCAGTGTAACTCTTATACAGATTTGGGGCTTGTGATTTGTGTGTGGCTGGCCAGCAAGGAAGACTAAGAGTTTCCATGTAAATTGACATTAGTGTTTGTACTAGTTTGCTATCCAGTGACATTGTCATAGTGTATCAAGAAGGTGAAACCATTGCATTAGAAATCCTCGAGGAGGACTCTCTGCAGGGTGATGACACTCATGTTACCTATTCTGACCTGTGTAACGTAACAGACCAATTGCTGCAGTCAGCTTGAACTCTGAATAGGCTGGATGTCAAATTGCAGATACTTTCTTACACATAAAACTCTTCCTTGACTTGTTCTTGTGGCCTGGTTCCTGTCTGGGCATTGTCTTCTGGGAAAGTATGATATTCTGAACTTTTTAGGAAATTTGAAATAAGCCAGTGCTTGTTTAGGGCACTTGACTTTCTTTATAACTTAAACACTGTTGGTCAAGCAAATATTGAAATTAAATATAATTTGCTTAAATGACAGTTGATAAACTTCCTGGTAATCAAGCCCTAGGAAAAGAGGAGGAGCCTCAATCAGTGCTAATATTCAGCAGCAACCTAGAGGGATCTTTCAACATTTAAATAGGCGAAGATACATCAGGGTAGTGCTGGGACAATAGAGTAATGAATCAGGCCCCTGGGATTTTCTGTTTCTTGCCAAGTATAAGTATACACAGATGTAATAAAGCAAAAAATAAGTATTTGGATCTCAAGTGATACTTTGCAGAAGTCCAAATGATTTCTTTGTAACTCAGAAAAGAATACCTCAGTTCTGAAATATGGTGAAATACAGAACTGGAAAAACATTTTGACCTTTAAGATCTTTTTCGGTGAAAAATTCACAGTAAATGATCTTGTGAGTTTATGTTGACTTTAGTAAATTGTTCATTTCGGAGTGGTGGCCCTCTCTTTCCCAAACAAAAATTCCAGAAAATACTTTTATTTGAAAAAAATTGTTTTATTGAAAATATCTAAAAAATATATTGGAATCCATATTACTTTGAATTTTCTCCCTTTTCCATTAAACTAAAACTACTTTTGCTTTAGACTGAGAATATTTTTTTATGATATATTTTTTGGCCTTGCTGGTGAACAGAATCAGTATAAAAGTCTTGGGATAAATCAGTGGGTTTTGCTGCCAGAAAGCTTGTACCATGCCAGATTTACAAAGCTAGCTCGTACAAACTAGCTCCCAGACTCTGGCGGGAGATAGCAACCTGTGTTTTCATGCATCCCAAGATGTGTGAATATGGCTCATTATACAGAAAACTGGTGCTTTTGAGGGAACTTGAAGTATGGGAGGACTGTGATGAGGAGCTAATTCATTAGCTCCCTATGATGGCAAGAAAAAGATGATGAGTGAGCATGCTTGTTCGACTATTTCCATGCAGCAGAGGGGGAAAGGGACTTTTTATCTAGTGAAATTACTCATATTTTGCATTCTTTGGGTAATTTTTTCTTTTCTTTTTTTTTTTTTTTTAATGTCTAAACTCCTTTATTTATTCTATTTTACCAAGATAATTTTTAAAATAAACTAGAATAACTGGCACTCAAATGATAAGACCTACTGTCCTCCATCAGTCAGTGCTGTAGTAAAGACCAGAAGATGCCCTTCCCGACCCAGAAAGAGATGTGAGCTGAGCAGGCAGGACATAAAAGCCCTTCTCACTTGTGTCTCTCTGTGTTGGTGAGGTGCAGACCTGGGCTTTATTTTCAAGAAGTAAAAGTTCTCTGTTTCTTCACCAGTTCCCAACCAGTACAGGCACGTTACTTGTACCCTAGACCTCCTGCATCTCTGGTGGTATGACAATAAGAGAGGAGAAACAGTGGAAAAGAGAAGCAGGGGGGGAATAAGGTAACGAGTGACAAATTTATGTGGGGCCTAAAAGGTGGTGAAAAAGTTTAATATGATTATTGATTGTTATTGTTTTATCAAAATGCAATTCTCTGCTCAAACCGGCACTGTTACAGAAGTCTGGAGAGACAAGCATTAGGCAATTAATTTCTTTCATCCCAGGCAGGGTCCTGCCAGCCCATTGCCTACCAACAGTTAACAATTCTGGGTAAACAAAGGTATAATTTGGTGCAGAAGGAGCCAGGCAGAGAACGGAGAGATGGATGGACCGTGGGGTGGGTCAGACAGAGGGGCTCAGCTCAAGTTTTGTACGACGTCTGGAAGGGGGACGTGAGAAGTGGGAGGGCAGCAGCTGCAGAAGGTTATCGGGGTGTATGTCCTTTAATGCATCAGCATCTATTGTGCATGTGGCATCTCTGCTGGCACAGTTCTGTGGCGATTTCAGTGGCACGAGTGTTTTTTTTCTGACTTTTCTTTCTCTCCTTGCAGCACTGGTGATGGTCCTGAATAGCACGAGTGTCAGCTGGAGTGCCCGCATTCAGATTTTCCTTACCTTTTGCAAGCTTGTAGCAATTCTGATAATTATAGTCCCTGGAGTTATCCAGCTAATTAAAGGTATGAAATGAAAAGTAAATGCTTTTAAAGTGCTTTTATCTTTACCCTCCCCAGTCTTTCCCCACCTGCCTCCACCAAATAATGCTTATAGCAGCAAAATCTCTTAATAAGTCTGTGCTTGTTTAACTGAAGCTCTGTACTGTCATGTAATTGATTAGAAGTGGAACTACACTGGGATGAACTGGTATTCCCTTCAGCATGCCAATGAGTCTGTTCAGATCAGACTTGGTTTTCAAATGAGCAACAGTATTGCTCGTCTCTGTAATTTGCCTTTGGCATGAACTTTGGTGAAAGGGGCAGGGTGGGTTTCAATGACAGATGGACGTACCCCTCCCCAAAGCACGTGCCTGGTTCAGGCAGAATATGTCTCCTTTAACTGGGCTAGTGCCTAGTCCTGCTTGGTACTGGGTACATGGTGGTGGAGGGGGCTCAGAATTGGTGAATATCTGAAAGAAACAGTATCATGGATGCCGTTTTACCACTTTGGTGATGTCAGTTGTGACGTTAAAGGTGCTGTACTGGCAAGAGAAACTGTAGGTAGCTGTTGCTTTCACGGGTTTCCTGCCTGCAAGCACTGGATGCTCACGCTGCATGCGTGCTTTACTGCTTCCCAGTGAAAAGCTAAAGTGTACAGCTGAAGGCAATAGTCTGTGCCTAACCCACGTGTAGGAAAGGAAAGCAGAAGTGTTTGGAGGGCCAGAATTACTCCACAGACTTTATCAATGTTGGTGCATAAGCAGGGAGGGTGAAAACAGGCCTTTGTTCTCCCCAGCAGCACCCAGCACGGACATGGCTCTGCAGGCCTTTCCTTGGCTCTCTGGAAGTTGTTTGGGTAAGGCCATGCTGGCAGAGAAACTCTTTTCACTGACATGTGCTCAGCTACCTGAAGAGGCTTTTCCATGACAGCCCCAGCATCATCACCAGCGGGTGTGAGATGGTGACAATATAACAATATTATAAAATATAGCAAGTGTAGGGTGTTACATCTGGGCAGGA
>NW_010338086.1:0-5508 GCF_000700745.2 Antrostomus carolinensis
TTTGACTGCCAGCTAAGTTAAACTATCACAATGAGGAAGGGAAAATAACAACATTAGTTAAGGAAAGTAGCTGTTTTGGATAAATTTAAACTGGAAATTCTGTCACTGAGGATCTGGAATTGGTGTCTCAAGGAGATATTGGAGTTGTTAAAGAAGGTGGCTACTGTAAGACAGATTTTGATGTTAGATATTAAAAGGAACAACGTGGCCAAATGTAGTCTATCATGGATGTCAAGTATACTTCTTTTAAAACAGATTGAGGCCTCCTAGGAGTCAATATAGTTGAAATGGAACATAAAAAAACCCCAAAGTATAATAAAACATTTTGTACCCTTAAAAATTTGTGGTCTAAGATGACAAACGTAATGCATCACCCTTTTTGGATCAAATGTTTCTTGAATTTTATTATTATTATTCGGTATTGTACATTTATAACATATAAATACATATATTATGTGTATCCATTTATTCCAAGAACTGATGGAAACCAATATGAATCATGAGTGTTTTCTGTGAAGCAGAAAATCTAATTTCCTCTAGACTGTAACAATTGTACAGTATTTATGTGACTTGGGCATCAAAATTACCTTGAAGTTTTTCTCCTTTTATCTACTAATAATTACCTATAGGGTTTTCTTACCGTGAATGCTGCTGATCTGTAACTTTCAAAGTTTCTTAGCAGAACCTTAGAAAGCAGAAACTAACATCTGTTTACATTTTCTGAACTTTTTTATCAAGTCTGTAACTTACTATTGATATTTGTGTATGTAGATTGTATTTAATTTTGAGAATATTCCATGATTCTAAGAATCTTTCAGTAACGAGGCAGAAAAGAAACAGTGATGACCTCTAGCCTGAAGGTTTGAGTTTTGTTTAAAACAAAATGAAGCAAAACTAGCAAGAACAAAAAAATAAAAGAATTCAAAACAAACAACCAAACAAAGCCTCTGTTGTTATAGGTAATGTATTGGCTTATTATTTGTTTTTCAAAAGTATCCACAGTATTGTGGGACCTGCCGTAGGCTGTGTTTAACAAATCTCCATGACTTCTTAGAGACAGAAATCTCTATCCAGACAACTTTACAATAAACTTATCTTACTAGTTGGTTTGGCTTTTATCTCACTTTGATTATGAACAAAGTCTGAGAAAATAATTAAGCAAAAATAGACTGTAGTGAGCACAAAAAGTTGTCCTGATTTTATCGAGTTTTCAAGAGCATGTAGAACAGTTTGAAATATTAGAATGGCACTTAATATATATTCAAACATTTAAAGTCAGAATCAGTATATTTATCATGCGCTTAAGTAGTATTTAGTTTTCAGCTGACGTGTCTCTTAATGTATAGTTCATGTGGTTTTGGTTTTTGTATTTTTGAATCTTTTTTTATTACACTTTCTCAATCAGTTGTTAAATTAATGACTTTCACCATTGACCCTAGCCCTTCTAACTTTTTCAATAGGTGAAGATCCATAGATTCATAATTTTGACTTTTCTATGTCATAATTAAATTGTTTGTGAAAATGTCATAATTCTGCATCACCCAGTCCTCTTTCTAGGGAATGAAATATCTATCAGACACTCTAGGAGCTCTCTGTCCTCCTCTGTTTTAAGCAGAGGATGCTTTACTGCAAATCTGAAACTGTGAATTGTTAGTTAAAAGCTCAAAACAACAGATTATTCTTAGGGAATTCCAATGTAAGCAACTTATTCTTATTTTTATATTTCTTGAGATCCGTCTCTCCTGATGCAGCAGAAGAAAAATGCCTGTTCTTTCTCTGTTAATCAAAGTAGTTTGTATCCATCCTCATATTTAGCTTGCTTTTTGAAAAATCCAACTAGTAATCCTTTTTCTTATTTTCACAAATATTTAACTGGTTTTAATTGAATTTAAAATTCTAACTAAATGTTCATGAATATTTTTACTTTGTTAGGACAAGTGAAATACTTCACTGGTTGCAGCTCTGGGCTGTAACTGAGTACAGCTGAGCTTCGTCTGGTTTTAGGCAGACTTTGTACTCACTACTGATTATGATCATTGTTAATAGTACAGAAACATTTCTGGTTGACCTATGGTAGAGTCTTTGGTCATAAATAAAAAAATTTTGGGCAGCGAAATGCCACTGAAATGTAAACTTGTAACAGAAATTATTGTAAATTACGTTGGAAATATAGGCTGGAAGAGTATGGAGAAGAACTGGATAAAGTGGAGATAGTATCTTTGCTCTCTCTCTTCCATTCTCATGACTGGAACAACCTACAGCAGACTCTCGCTTTGAGGAACAACAGCTCAGCACTTAATGAACAGGAAAAAAAGGCATGAGATTAATCTAGAGACCAAGAACAATAACCACTTTATAGGACTGGTAAATGTATATGTCTTTCCTCAGTTTGCAACAGTCTCACAGTCACAATACTCAGTCCCAGGTTTGAAATCTATAGAGGGTAACTATAAAACATCATTCTAGATCAAGGAGTGCTCTCTGCTCACATTTATGGAAGTTGAATTTCTTGATACCTCTCTTAGATACACACCTATATACACTTTAGTAGAAGATCGTACAAATATGTATAGAGACATATATAGATCTAATAATATGTCAGGATCATGAATATTCTTTCAAAAAATTTGAGCAGTTATTTGAGATTATGATCTAACAACAAGTTTAGGAGGCATAGAAATTAAACATTACTAGATACTTTGATGCAGTATTTCTCACAGGAACCACAGACTTAAAATTTAGAAAAGGCAAAACATTTTTCAGTGGAATAGCTCTGTCTAGAAATGCACACACATCTGTGTGCACACACATGTATCCATATCATATGCTAGATATTTTAACTTCTGCCAACAATCAAAGCTGGAGAATCTGTATTTTGTGTAAAGCTTTATAAAAGTTTTAATAACTGTGGCAAAATACTGGATATGACAATGCAATTTTCCCCTCAGTTTTTTTTTGTGGGTTTGTTTGGTTGGTTGGTTGGTTTTTGTTTGGTACTTACTCAAATGAAATAAAAAACAAAGCTAAAAATGCAAATATATGAAATTACCTGAAACACTAGTCTTACCCATTCTTTTAGCTGGAGTCATCAAGCTAGCACATTAACTCACCAACAGCTGTTGTTAGTCTAATTTGAAAATACCTAACCCTGAGATGAGGCACATAGGAACATAAGAATACATAACCACAACCTGGGGATTGACATGGAAGGAAGTCAGGAGTTAAGCAGAACGGCCTGTGCCATGTACCACTGCACGGTTCACAAGCTGCACAAATTAAGTTTCGGGCCACTCACAAAAGCCTAGCATTTAGCCTGCTCCATGTAATATCATCAGAGAAATTGTTTCTTTCCTGTGTGCACTTACACTCAAGCAAAACACGCAATGCAAACATGTAATTTTTTACTTTTTGTAATGTTTACTGGAGAAAGGGATAAAGAGAAGGCAGGTAAGTGAACTGTCAGTCAAAGAAAGGTATCAAGATCTGGCTGTTATTACTTTTGTTACTGAGATTACATCTGCCAAGTTCCACCTATACTTTGGGCTCACTAAAGGGTGAGAGCACTTTAAAATGAAAATAAGAATCTGGACCGCATATTAAAACCTGCATAATTATCTTCCTGTTTGTGTTTGCCTCTTCTGTCCCCTGTTGCTCTTTCTTCTTTGCAAACACTTCTCTGCATAATTTTAATACCAAGTTCTGGTGAAAGCATTGACAGAGTTTATTATTGCCCTGCTTCTGAAAAGCAGTGGTTATAGCTTGGAGTTAAGTAATTTTCTTTGCATCCTGTTGAAGAAGTTTAATCAACATGAATCAAAATAAACAGCAAAGCAAGTATATGACATTTTATCTGCTTGGATGTGTGTATGTGCTGCAACTTTTCCTACACTAAAGCCATATGGGAAGACAATCTTACTAAAAATGAAAAAGTAGAGATAGCTACTTGTAGTATGTATTTTTTTCCTGAAAAAGATCACATATATAGAAAAATATGGGAATATTTATGTGAGGTAGCTCCCCACTTCTGATGCCTTAGTTAACCTTAGTCCATTGGGTAAGCAAACTTGAGAAGAATGTGCTTTGTTTGTTTTTCTTTTGTTAATCAGTAGATTCGCAAATGCTGTCATCTTGGGCTATTTAAAGTTTTGATTATCACAGTTTTGTAATATCACTATCATAATAAAGCATGGGTGCTTTGTTCTTCTAATCTCCCTTGTTCATTCCTGTTTTCATTGTATCTGTGACAGAAGCTGATCTATTATAATCAGCACTGTGTAGGAACATATGGGTTTCTTCATGATAGCACAGAGGTTTCCTTACAGAATTTTAAATTTCATTTCTATAATGAATGAATGAACACTTTCTCTGCTGTATTTTCTAATAATTCATACTGAAGATTCATGCTGATTTACAGTATGCTCTTTTAGATACCTTTCCTGTGGGCTTGCTTCTGTTATCAGTGATACTGTTAGAGATGACACTGTAAATGAGGCTCAGGTGGCTGCCATGTTTTGTCAGCTAGTCTATGCTGCCAGCATGGAGACTGAGGCTGGATCATAGTGTATGTTTCCCCACAGTTTCAATGGTTTCCATAACTGGGAGTGGTTTGGTGTGGTTTTGGGTGACTTAGTGCCATAGGAAGCCACTGATACACAGAAGAGCACTTGAGCTGCTCTTGGCCGAACCTGAGAAACTGGAACATCCCCCAGCGCAAAGAAGCTCTGTTAATCTGGGTTAACATAATATTTATAGCTCCATTTCAGAATTTACTTATTGTTTTTATCTGTGACTTTAGCTCAATTGTTAAAGCTCAAAGTGAAACACTGGATCTGCTGCCCCTTCTGCCCCCCACTGCACTTAGTTGATATCTTGTTGATAAAAGTACAGATGTTTTCTCCCCATTGCTCTTGAAGGCCCTGAATATTTCCTGTGAAACCAGAGGCAGATATTTTCCTGGCCTTGACAGAACCACTTCTAAGCAAGGAAGAATCATTCCCTCTGGAAAGATCTCATTTCATGGCTGAGAGAAACCCTTCTAAAAGTTACACCATCTGTAAAATATTCTACCTTAAACTCTCCAAAATAAAATGTTATCCCTTTTTAACTTTGTAGAGATAACACAGAGGAACCTGTTTTATGTTTCTGTCTTTTTTTTTTTTTTTTAATCAACAGTGAATGTTCAAAATCAGCTTAGGTGTTTGGAAGACAGCTATTGAAATTAGGAATGTAAAACTTACAAAAGCAAGTATTTATAATATCATTTGTCATACATGCACTGAAACAGGTTATGCAGCAAATGTGCTGGGTTTCCTTTTTTATGAGCTATCTTCTGTTTAGCCTAATATTAAACTACCATTTTGACAATTAAGTTAAGAAACTCATGTGGAGAGGACAGTGTAAAGAAACAGAGAAAAACATGTTTTGTCAAAATACAGAATGTTAGGTGTTGGAAGGGACCTCAGGAGGTCATCTAGTCCAAACCCTGCCCCCGCCAAAGCAGGTTCCCTA
>NW_010338086.1:5520-15124 GCF_000700745.2 Antrostomus carolinensis
GAAAATGACCAGGCGGGTTTTGAACATCTCCAAAGATGGAGACTCCACAACCTCTCTGGGCAGCCTATTCCAGTGCTCCGTCACCCTCACAGTAAAGAAATTTTTCCTTAAGTTTGTATGGAACTTCCAGTGTCCCAGTTTTTGCCTATTGCCCCATGGCATTGGGGTTGGAATTAGACGATCTTCAAGATCCCTTCCAACCCATACCATTCTCTGATTTTATGGTTTTATGAAGTACAATGTAAATATTAGCTTTGAAAGAATGAGAGGGAAATATGATCAGAATAATTAAAAAAGCCAGCATAAAGAGCCTCATAACAAGACAATTATAGTGTCATTTCTAGTAATTTAGTGTCAACAATAAGTTATTATCTAGTGTTCTTCAGAAATTGGATTGTGTATTGTGAAAGAAATATATAGTCATCAAAATAGAAAATGGGAGTGGAAGAAAACAGAGGAAAGTATATATATATAGGCATACATCATTAGGAATTTAATCATGTTGTATTTGCATAAGCTAACAATGCTGTACCATATTGAAAGGGAATGAAAAGGAAAGAAGAGTTCTAGTCACTAAAAAACATCTACAATCTTTCTGCTTGGAAAAAATTGCTAAATGGCACTAGCACATGTATTTGATAACAAAAGCATTAGTTCACGTAGACACTGAGGAGGTGTATTAACCTGTGAAGTACTAGGGCTGACCTTGACCTGCTAACAATTTAAATGCAATAAATGCTGTCAGATGTTTTAAACATTTAGTTAAAAATTGTTACCCAGCATACAGAAAAGATTTTTTGGGCCTGGCTGTGCCCCACATCTTCGCAAATTTTTGGAAAGCAGACAGCAAGCAACCATGTGTACTTAGGTTTTGGTGACTTGGCCTTGCAGTGGCTTGGAATAGGGGGGCACAGCCATGGTAGAGGTGATGATGAATCCATTGAACTAAAGTTTTAGGTTTATACAATTGCATTTATCTGAAGGAAACATCAGAGATTATACTCTATGATACTTCAGAACCCAGTGTAAATATTTGTCTTCTGCTGGGCAGGAGTAAAACTGCATAAGTCTATGTAAGCATAAGCGTAAGCATAAGCAAAGGAAACTGAGATGGTGTTCCCGCAAGCATTCTTAATTTACTTCTAGGAAGGATTTTTTTTGTGTGTCTGTTTTAATACATTTTTATTTAGGTTTTCTTCTTTGCTGGTGAAAAGGATATCCTGCATATTTAAAAAAAAATGATAGTAGAAAATTCCTATATGCAAGTCAGAAATTTCCCTTTAGTGGGAAATGGACACATTAAAATGTCTCACAGTGAAATATAAGAACAGTATACAATTTTTTATTTGCATTCCTTCCATCTGGAAAATTTACAATTGAGATTAAAATTGTAAATGAGAAAATCAGAGTAAAAAAATGGTCTTCTAGGGTTTTAGGGAATCCTTTAGCATAGACCTAACCGTACAGAATTGTTTTGTAACCAAAAGAATTGGCCAAGAACCAAAGAATTGGTCGAGTTGTAAAAGAATTTTACCAGAATAAAATTTTTTTGTTGATTTGTGTTTAGGTAGACAAAGATACATAGTTATAATTATACTCCAGGGATTCCTGTACAAGAAGTGGATGCAACAGTTAAAGACTGAGTTATTTTAAATACAGTATGTCATTCAAAACAAAGTCAAACATTATATTTCAGTTTTCATCTGTTAAAAAGAAACAAACCATAGTAGTTTTAAAAATTGTTTTATAATAAAATATTAAATTATTTCTTTTTAATATTTTAAAAATATTTTTTCCTGAAAGGATGCTTATAGTTATTTTATCAAATGTGTGGGGTTTTGGTTTTGTTATGAAACTTTTTAAATAAATTTAATTATCTTCCCTCCAAGGAAAACTCTTAGGAATGGAAATTGATGTCTTAAACAACTACATTTCTAAGTCTTATTTTTCACAGTAAAAAATTACAGATGACAGTGCAGCAAATGTTACCCACTCTAATACTGTTCCAATATAGAAACATGAGTTTTGATAAATTAATTTTGGACTTGGGGTGAAGAGGAGGACTATGATCAGTAGTGTCATCTGTTTACACAGTACACTATCTTCTTAATTTGAAGTCTAACGGATTTTCTGAAGTCTCATATAAGAGATGTTTTTAAATATGTCATGTGGATCATTTTAACATATTCCAAACTGCACATTCAATTCAAATCAAACTGAAGCAATGAAGTTACAGCTGTTCTGCTGCCTGAAATAAAAACTAGAAAAATTACTGATCTGCAGTTATTCACATTTAGGGGATATATGTATAAAGAGAAGAATCCTTTCTGCTGTCTCTGAATGTTCATAGATCTTTTGTTCATCTGCAGACTACAGCAAATACTAATCTCTGAACTCATTGAAATACAATGTGTGTCATACTTTGGTACATAAAAGCTCTACTGTGGAACCAGGACCCCATGGTGATGAGGACTTCACATGAACAAAACCAAATAGCCTTCAGTGACTTTGAGGCTTATGACTAGTTCCTTCCTGGTGACACAACAGAAGAAGTAATGGTGGTGGTTTGGTTACTCAGCTCCTGCCTCTGTGGGCATAGCAAGTGTTAGATCATTGTTATTCCTTCCTGTACAGATGTCTCAGCCCAAGTGGATCAGGTCTCAGTTTGGAATGCCACAGTCTAGTAGTGATAAGCATCTGGCTTGGAGGAACCTGTGCCATGTTTCTACAATACTGTATGCCTTTCTGCCAGCTGTTTGTAGTCTTCCCTGTCTTTACCATGTTAATGGTTTCAGTTTCAGGCAGTCCTCACTTCATCAATTTCTTCTATCTCACTGACTCTTTTGTTTGCATGAAAATCCTGTTATCGGCCATCCTTCAAAAAAGATATTTTTAAATTGCATCTTCAAAGAATATACATGGTTTCATTTAATCTATTTTTGTTTGGGTTTTTTTATTTTTTTTTCCCTATCAACTTATGTGGTACTCCAAACATGTCTAGTATTCAGTTTAAAAACAAGGTAAGAGTGGCAAATATTAGGTTTCCTTTTGTTCAAACCAAAGTTCAATGTGAAACTTGTTGCTTAATTTTCTATCAATTCTCACAGCACATAAAATGTGAACATAGACTTTTTTATCTCTCCCCTCCAATACTTCTCTTAAAAATGAATCAATTTTGTGAAAGGGATTTTGAAATGTTTTTAAAACTATTCTTATATGTTACTATTACCTGTTGGAATGTATATTCTTCTTGGAGTAGTATCTATATTCTATACTACTTTGGTCTATAACTTTTTGCTCAGAACTAGTTGTCACCTGCTAGCATTTTTTTTTTTCCCTGGTGATAAACTTCTATTTCTGTAATCAATGACAAATAACTCAATGTTGTTAAGACTCTTACTGTTTTTTTGTAATGTTTTCTCTTCCCCTCATCCCCCATGTCCTTTCACACATTTTCAGGCAATGTATTGACTGTTTTGGCCTACTGAAATGTCTTTCTTGCTGTGTTGTTTGCTACTGCAACTAGGGATTATTTACCTGTTGCACCTTGGTGGTGGTGGTCTAATGCTCAAAACCGTGCTTGTCTTAAAACCAGGCCTGGTCACGATCCCAGGTTTAGATAAGTTGAAGATTTTGCAACTTGTGAATCTTCCTGTGCTTCTAATATCTGTTCAGTATTTCCAGAAGTTCTTGGGTTGTCTGTTTTATCATTGCTATTTCTGTTTTGATCACCATTTAACTTGGATTAGGCTCCTAACCATTAACCTTTGGGAGACAGCTTGTGCCTGCCTACATTTTATGCTAAATTAAACACTTTGAATTTACTCTGTAGTCAATAAAAAAATGTTTTACAAGCCTCTAGATAAAGACTGTATTTTCCTAAATCTGCCTTCACTGTCTATTAGATGAATGTTTGAAAACTTTAGCTTTACTTGGTGTCTTAAATATAGGTATAAAGCTGGGCACACCAGGTGCCATATTTACCATTCATTCTCATGTCTTTTATATTTTGTCTGCTTGGAACCTCTGATGGCTGCTGAAGCCTCCTCCTAAAATTTTTGTCTGTCAAATTTTGCCTGTTCAATTATTTCATCAGTATTTTGTGTAATATTTTTTACTTTTGTTTTTCTAGGGGTTTTTTGGAGTTTGCTTTTTTGGGGTTTTTGTTTTGCTTTGTTTTTTTTTTACTTTGACTTCTGTCCAGTCTTTTCTGTCATCTACCAACAGTCCTGGCTGACTGGGGAGGTTCCACTTGACTGGAGGGTGGCAAAGGTTACGCCCATTTACAAGAAGTTCCGGAGGGGGGATCCAGGGAACTAGAGGCCTATCAGTCTGACCTTGGTGCCGGGAAAGGCGATGGAGCAGATCATCTCAAGTGGTATCACACAGCACACACAGGCTAACCAGGTGATCAGGCCCAGTCAACATAGGTTTATGAAAGGCAAGTCCTGCCTGACTAAGCTGATCTCCTTCTATGACAAGGTGACCCACTTAGTGGATGAGGGAAAGGCTGTGGATGTGGTGTACCTGGACTTCAGTAAAGCCGGCTGAGGGAACTGCGGTTGTTTAGCCTAGAGAAGAGGAGGTTGAGGGGAAATCTTATCACTGTCTACAACTACCTGAAAGGAGCTGGTAGTGAGGCGGGTGTGTGTCTTTTCTCCCAAGTAACTAGTGATAGAACAAGAGGAAATGGCCTGAAGTTGTGCCAAGGGAGGTTCAGATGGGATACCAATAATTTTTTTTTCACTGAAAGGGTTATCAGGCACTGGAACGGGTTGCCTAGGGAGGTGGTTGAGTCCCCATCCCTGGAGGTATTTAAAAGATGTTAGATGAGGTGCTCAGAGATATGGTTTAATAGAGGACAGGTCCAGTTGGACTTGATGATCTCAAAGGTCTTTTCCAACCAAACGATTCTATGATTCTGTGACTTTGTTCCACTGCTTGTTTGTTGAAGACTTCTGGTAATTTCTTTTACTGGGTTTTGAATTGCTCTCTTAAATATCCATATGCTTCTGAGTAAAACCTCCGTTATCACAAGCTGAAGTCTTGCAATGTTTTCCAGTCATCAACGCACAGGCTTTCTAGTATAACAAAATTCAATTTGTCTTTGTTTGGGAATGGGAAAAAAAAGAAAGTATTAATGTCTTCTTTGGATATTCATTGACTTTTTTCATAGGTAATTTCAGTCACTGCTGCTGTTATTTCAAGCTTCCAGTAGTTGACCATATATGACTTTGAGTGCTAATGTTGATCAGGATAATGTTACTGTTTTTCATTTTTATTTCTTTGCTTGATAACTTAATCAGGCACCATTATTTAAGAAGGGTACTCCCACAGATTTCTCTGCACTTGTGACAGTCTTGGTAGAATGTACAGATAGTGCTGTTCACATAGAAAGAGGCAATAAGGTAGAAAGGATTTTTTCCCTCTATTTTCTGTCCTAAATAAACAATTTACTCAAACACAACTTAAGAGGAAAAAAAAATGCCAAACTCAATTCATGACATGGTTATTATTTTATGATATTTCTTGTACTGTCTGAAGGGATAATATGATTTAATTTCAAAGCATATTATACATGAGCTGATGACTGAAGAAATGGATTTTCTTTTTTATTTGTAAGCATAAAAGAATGAATTTTTCTCATAGCTTTTCACACTATTCTTTATAGATACGAAAATTTTACTAAATTTTCGTTAACAATGCTTGGTTGGACATAGCCTTTCATTTTCAAAATAACTTGGAAACATGCACTGCTATGGATAGGCAATCTGCAAAGTGAATGCTGGTGCTATGCCACTGAGGTACCTTAGGGGATGCATCACCTACGCTCTTACTGGAGTACATTAATGCAAGTCAAAGTTGTCAAGGATTACTACCACTGAGCATATTGCTATCTACTGGGAGAGAGTCCATGAGATGAAAAACGTGAGAGTATTATTTGTTGATAGCTGACATGTTTTTAAATGAAAGAAATAAGAGGAACCATTAAAGAATGTTCAATTTTAAGGTAACTCACTTAAACTTGGGACATGAGCATTTATGTCTATATTGTATCCATGTACAAACCACTACAAATATATCATAAAATGGCACCTGTAAGTTTTTACTTTGCAAGCCCTTACTTCTGAAGACACTTCCAGACATAGAATCTTATTGAAGTCCAAGATATTTGATATCTCACAGTGGAGACTAACAACAAGTTCTCATAAAAGTAAATCCATGTCCCCAAATTTACAATCGTGGCATAGCAGGTTGGAAGGGACCTCAAAGATCACCTGGTCCAATCTTTCTTGGCAAAAGCATGGTATAGACAAGATGGCCCAGCACCCTGTCCAGCCAAATCATAAAAGTGTCCAATGTCAGGGAATCCACCACTTCCCTGGGGAGATTATTCCAATGGCTTATTGTTCTCATTGTGAAAAATTTTCCCCTTGTGTTCAACTGAAATCTCCCCAGGAGTAACTTGTACCTATTGCCCCCCATCTTTTCCATGTGACTCATTTGAAAAAGCAAATCTTCATCTTCTTGTAACCACTCTTTAAGCACTGGAACGTGATGATGAGATCTCCCCTAAGCGTTTTTTTCTCAAGGCTGAGTTTGTTGCAGCCTTTCTTTTCCTCTTTCTAAATGCTTTTTGCTCTGTACAGCTGCCAGTTTTTAGAAATATTCAGAAATGTAGCAACATTTTAAATTTTGTGATGTGTTCCTCTCTGTCACAGCTGCTTTGAAATTGGGCTCAACAAGTATCATGGAGAAAAAACCCCCAGTGGTTGAATGAACAGCTCAGCTGCACGATCCTGTTCTCAGGATATGAAATTGATGAGTAGAAACCTACAGCATTTCAGTTCAGAGGTATTCATAAAATCATAGAATCATTTAAGTTGGAAAAGACCTTTAAGATCAAGTCCAACCACAAACCCAACAGTGACAAGTCCACCACTAAAATAAATCCCTAAACGCCATATCTACATGTCTTTCAAATACCTCCAGGGATGGTGACTCAACTACTTCCCTGGGCAGCCTGTTCCAATGCTTGATAACTCTTTCAGTGAAAAAATATTTCCTAATATCCAATATAAACCTCCCCTGGTGCACCTTGAGTCCATTTCCTCTTGTTCTATTGCACTTGGCCTTGTGCCTGATACAACCGGACTCAGCTCATTGATCCAACCTGTCCAGGTCCCTCTGCAAAGCCTTCCTACCCTCAAGCAGATCAACACTCCTACTCAACCTGGTGTCATCTGCAAACTTATTGAGGGTACACTCGATCACCTTGTCCAGATCATTGATAAAGACATGAAGCAGAACTGGCACCAATAACAAGCCCTGGGGAACACCACTTGTGACCACCCGCCAACTGTATTTAACTCCATTCATCACAAGTCTTTGGGCCCAGCCATCCAGCTTGTTTTTCACTCAGCGAAGAGTACACCCATCCAAGCCATGACAAAGTCATTCCTAGGTAGGAAATTCATATAAAAGTTACAAGGTGGAGTCTCTTCACTCCTGAATAAAGACAAAAGCTTACATGAATCAAGAGTTAGAAACATGGGTATGGAGGTGGAGAAGCTGTAGATCTCTTACTAAAGAGTTATCCTCCAACAGGAGCCAGGACTCTGTGCAACATAAACCATGCTGATAGGAAAATCCCCGTCACTGTTTGTGATGGTAAGATTTTTTTTTTTCTTTTTTCCTTTGTAGTGCATATTTGATAGTGTAAGTGTCCATATTCTGCTTTGTAACTGGTGGTAAAAGTACTTGCTTGAGTAAAGGGGAACGAGCTGCCCTCCAGAAGAGATGGAACTGGCATCATTACATGAGGCTTGTCAAAAGTGACTTCAGGGAGTCTTGGCTCACTGCCTGTCACTACAGCTCTTTGCTTAGCACTATGGAAGAAGTCGTGTTCTGGTTATGCAACATTCAGGTGACCTCATCATCACCTCCCATATTTTACTAGAGGCAACCTAAACTGGAGATTGCTGCAGTTGCAATCCTAATGCTTAGTGAGGTGACTTTCAGCTCTTCATTTTAGATGTAATCAAAACAATCATAGCTTAAAGTGTGGCATATTTTTTATAATTCCTACTTACCGATTAAGTAAGCTGTTGTATTAGTTCTACTAATTAGTTCTACTAATTAGTTCTACTAATAGTTCTACTATTACCGATAAGCTGTTGTATTAGTTCTACTTACAGACTTTTAAACAAAAAGCAAGCAAACAAACGCTGTCTTTGCTTTACCAGCTGAGGTTTGTCTGCATACATGAGAACTCAAAAAACACAGTTGTCCTGCTTAAACTGCCAAAATGTACAGATGCTTTATATTTTTCTAAAATTCTGGTATCATTAGTCTCTCTGGAGAATATCCAAAATTGTATTTCCACGTGAAATTTATTTCTGTTGCCAGAACACTTGTGGAAAGGATGGAGTCAGCTGCTCCTGGTTAATATAGAACAGGTAATAAAAAAAGCAATCCATCACCAGGTTGGTAGCTACCTCCGTTAGTCAGCCTTTGCATGGACATGTTGTTGTCATGTGTCTTTGCTGGAAGATGGAAGTAACGCTGCTAGAGGTATATCTGCTCTTCCAACATTGATGAACTGAGGGTGAAAATCAAATGGGAATAAATTTTGTGTCCAGGAAGGAAAGTCAGACTAGGATGTCTCAAATCAGAGTTTCCAGTTCCAGGTTTTGTTCATACAAGGAAGTGACTTAGTGGAGGACTGACATGTTTAGGAGAGAGCTGTCTTGTAGTTATGACTGTGTTTTTAAATGTAAGTAGAATATCTGCTCCTGAAGAACAAAGGGTGTACTGCTAATCCTGCAAGAATTGCTGAGCTATTACGCCTTTCAGAAGACACTCTGTGACATTTTGAAACATCACTTACTAGAAGTTATTTTGTTTAAATAATTGATGGGATAAAAAAAAAAAATGAAACAAAATGATGAGGAAAACAATCATAGGTTCTTAAGGGGAAATAATTAAAACTGTTTCTAGGGGAAAAGTACATACTCTATATATATATTTGACAGCTAAGGGGGGCATATCTTTTTTACAATTCAGAATGCAGTATATGCTGCAGGGCAAGCTGACAGTTACTCAAAGAAAAACAATTGCATGAATCCAAGAAGGTAAGAGGAAAGATAAGGATGCAGCTTCCGCCATTTTGTTGTAGCTCTTCATTTTCTGATTGCTGTAGTGTAAGGGAGATCACTGCTAAGCTGTTAGGCTGTTACAGTCTGCAAAAGTGTTTTTCATGCATAATACAACAGGCATTACCAAAAGTAAAAGATTTAACAGGAGCAGAATGTTTTAAGTATATGTCTAAAAGGTTCTTTGAGCATTTGAGAGACTACCCTGAATGGTCTTTAATAATAGGAATTGCAGTAATAGAACAAAATTTTACTGGAATCAAATTGAATGTGCTAAGAAACAAGTACAACTTAATTTTACTAGAAAATTTTACTTTACCTGAAGAGAATCATAACATCACAGAATGTTAGGGATTGCAAGGGACCTAGAAAGATCATCTAGTCCAACCCCTCACCACCAGAGCGAGATCACCTACAGTAAGTCACACAGGAACGCATCCAGATGGGTT
>NW_010338087.1:0-19266 GCF_000700745.2 Antrostomus carolinensis
TATATATACACACACACACCTTTCTCATGATGACCAATATATTTATCTTATTAAAATAAAGGGCATATGAATCACCAGCAGTGATGTCAATCAGGTCATTGTGATATTAAAGCCTGATTCTTGTGAATGATATTTGGTGTTGCTGTGATGGATATTGCTATGATCTCTTGATTTCTGACATGAACTTGAACATTTTTGCTTTTATTCAGATGGACCACCATGTATTATTACTTCTAATATGCCTGAAACATCATACTGCTATGAATCACATTAGCTGCATCTTCCTGTATCCCTGGGGAGGAAACGATGACTGTTTCTAGTAAAGATACTAACCAAGAGTAAACCAGAATGGGTTTCAGGGAAGCTGGACCTTCTCCTGTGTTCAGAAATCTGGGAAATCTGAGGGGCCAACAACATTGCTAAGGCATGATATGAAAAAGCCCATGATATAGGGATGAGACATAAAGGAGAATATGTAGGCTGCAGATGAGCTGGAAATGATGGGAAAGAGGCTGAAGAGGGTTATCATCGAGAATGATTTAGAAAGGTTAAAGAAAACACACAGTCTAGCTGATCTTTTATTTGTCCTTAACTGTCACTTTAATAAATCTTTGAATAATTAACTCTGATCCAACCCAGGTCTTTGAGCATTAATCTTAAAATTGGCCTAGCTCAGTCAGTAGTTGTAGTTTTAGATCATGTTGATTGTAGACACCATCAGACTAGTAAGGAGAAAGAAAAAATTATTACAGAAAAGCCTGAAATTACAAACAGCTCAAGGCAGAGCAACTTTGTGTGATCTGCATCTCACCAGCTGATGAACACACCCCAAAATTGCCATAAGTGTGGGTATCTACGGGTGATCTGGCATAGTTTTTCTGCTCCTTGAGCTGCACTAAATGTATTATTTGACCTCTGGGGCTCTGCCCCACAAGTTGGGCATGTGTTACCTTCAGATAATTCTAGCAGTCCTCTCCTCTCTATCTTTCCCTCTGACATTCCCCATTTGACCCAAACATTTCTCAGATGCTTATGAAGCAGCTACTGAACTTCCACAGGTTGCAGCCTGGGGTTTCACAGAAAACCCAACTTCATATTTCTACCTTAATCTGCCTGGGCAAGAGCTACCACTGCACAGCCTGCGCTTTGTGAGCAGCAGCCCCAAGTCAAGTCCCCCCGTTCATGATCACAGGGCCGTAGGTGATCTCAGACTGGAATATGGCAGGAAGTTTGTACTTCTACTGGTACTTGCAGCATTGCCTTTTGCATTCTCCGCCACCCTGGTTATAGCAAAACCTCATCTTTGTTATTTGAACAAATCCATGAGAGGATTTTTCATTTATATGCTAATAGAGTTTTTGCCCAAGGGTGTTTTGCAGCTTCACATTGCAACAGGGTGAATCACATATTAACAACACAACCCAGTTCCTCAATGTCAGGTTCCCCCAGCATCAGTAACTTTGGAAACAAGTGATTAAAGAGGATATTCTGATTACTCAGGGTGGGATTCACCTCACCTACTTTCAGTCATTCAGAAGTTAGGTGTCAAGTATGATCCAGACATTTAGGCTTCTCCAGAAGAATCCAGTATAGAGGGGCTTAGACACTACCTGCAGTTGCCATGCTTGTCTTTTCCTCCATTCAGTACACATGGCGCACAGGCAACCGGCTTTGACTAGAAGTCTAACTTTTAGATGACTTAATTTAGGTGAGGTCAAGTATATCCTAAGGGCATGTCTTGTGAAAAGGCCATGTTTTCCTCAAAAGGAATAGTGCTCGATAGCAAAAAGCACTCTGAACTTTGAACTAATTTAGGAAATTCAATACTAGTGCCAGCTTTGAGTCAAAGGTACCTTTGGCTGCCCCTGACTTCAGCTTAAAGAACAGGTATTTCATATCAAGAACACAAGTCAGGGAAGGAGAGTTAGTTGTTAGGCAACAAGCAACTCTTAGTCACCTTCCTAAGGGATGCTGGAGGCTTCTTCCACCCTCCATTTCCTTTCATCTGAAAACCAAAGGTGCAATATCACACAGGTAAATGAAAACCAGCTCTAATGCAAAAATCTCATGCTGATTAGCTTCTATACAATGCAGAAACAAGACCTGGAGCTGATAACCTTTGTGGGGCACAATTACAAAGAAATTGTAGCTAATGTTCTCATTCCTCTGTTGTGGTAGCGCACCTCTTCTAGGCACTTCAATTAGATAAGCTGTAGCAGAAGAAATAGAAAATGTGTGCGCTTTTTTATGTACAGTTATTTTTCTCTAAACTGTTTTTGGTCACCATTTTTACAGAAAAAAATCCCGAAGAGTCTAAAAAATTTTTTACAGAAGTGCAAACACTCATTTTAAGCAAAGCGTTGGCCAGAATGTGGGAGAGGTTTGTGACTACCCTTTGCCTATTGCTGTTGTTTATCTGATTCTGGTTTCATTTAAGCAGTTCCTCTTGCACCAAAAAGTTTCAATATGATGAAGGTGAGAAAGGAAGCTCACAGGAGATCTTTCCCCTTCATATGATAAAATAAATGTGCTTATTTAATTTTTTTTTTTAAATCAGAAAATATAGGCATAAAATTAAACCTAAGAAATCAAACTTTTGCAAGGATGGAATACTGCAGGTAAGATGATCAAACTGTCTTAACTTGTTCTCCTTGTAACACCAGCTTTTCCTATGGATTTTGCTGTGTATATAAGAAAAGTATGTAATGAGATTGCTGGAAGTGATTGGTTTTGCGTCTAGTTTCTGTCAGTCAAGGTCCTTGTACAACATTCATTGCCACAGTCAGAGTGGTTGTGATTTCATACTTATGCAGGTCTCTCATAGTAAGCATCATGCTTTGTCATCCTACTAATCTCAAGTTCTTTCATAAGCACTCCTTTTAATCATTTGGGAGGACTTTCAATACAAATGTATGTGTGCCTAATAGTGCTTGCAAAATGGATTAGAAAATTTAATCACTGAGCTTCCTAGAGGTGTGCTGAACACATGTAGATTCTCATTACATAAAAAAATAATAAAATGTACAGTATAAATCCATTAAATTCCAATAATCTGCTCGTAATGTCCAGCCAGCTAGTGATTTGAATAAAGTTGCTCAGAAATCTGAATGTTTTTTTGCATCAGAAAATGGCAGCTCTGAACTGGGGAAAACAAAAACTGAAGAATTAAAATCTCCTAAAACATGAAACTATTTTAGTTTGTTGAAATGTTTCATGATCTTTCAAAATGAAATGTTTTAATCTCATTTAAATTTGTTGAGATGCATATTGTATTAAATGTAAAGCCCGGAAATAAGCATTTCAAATGGAAAATGATACTTTGGTTTTTTAGGAAGCACAGAAATATTGCTTATCAAATTTCTGCCTTCTTTTGAAGTAGGACAATTCAATAAAAACAAACATATAGGCACAAATCATGATGCAACAGCACTTTTCAGGGAAAAATATTCCTTCAGAAGAATTCTTAATATCTTCCTACATAAATGTCTTCCTTCTAATGATCATCCCCACCTTTTTGGTTTTTTTTTGTTTTGTTTTGTTTTGTTTTGGTTTTTTTTTATGATGAAGGAAATAGTGTGTGGAATTTGGGGGGTTTTGCATGGAGACAATAAGTAGACGTGTCTATTAGGCTGTTATTATCATCACTTTTAGGTTACTGCTGTAAAGGTACCTCTCATAGACAATCTCTATCAGATCATCAAAAAGTTTACTGCTGTTATTACACTTCTACAAGCCCCCAGGTGGGAACGATTTGGTGTCTCAGCACACTCTGTGCAGTCACAAGACCTGCAGATATGAACGTTCGCACCTTACAACAGACATGCTCTTTAGACAAGTAATGTGGGTGGGAAATTTTCCTGTTTCAGAAATCATGGAGGGGTGGAGCTCTGACTCAATGTAATAAAACACCCGTTCAGCAACTTCTGACACTCTTCAAGACTGTAAATATGTTTCAGGAGGCACTGGCAACTGTGGAGCCTAACACTCAGGTGCCATTCACAGCACCTGCTTTTAATGCAGCAGCGATCTCAATGGCATCAACCTCTGCCTTCCATCAGGTGAGTGGAAAACAGAACAAACCTGGCAGGAGCCTCCAAGTATTTGATTCAGATTTGTCCTGAGACTATAAACAGGTCAAGTCCACACTTTTACCTGTAGGACATAAATCTCCAGGAAAATAAGATTGTCCTTCCTTGGCTATTTATAGCTATGATGACCTGGAGTCAGAATCTTTCCATGTAGCCCAGAAAAGCTGTCACTTACTTTCCTGGTGCATTCATTTTATCCACCAGAAACAATCAGGAGGTGTGAATTGCCCATTCCACATTGCAATTCCAAATTGAGCAGTTGAAATAAGTAGAAAAATTGGTCTTTGATCTCTTTTTCATCCCTTGTTCTCCTTCCCTTCCTCAACAGCATTCAAACAGCAAATCAAGCCCCTTGGAAAATGAAGAAAGAAAATGGATGATGCACAGCGTAGCCCCAAGCGACATTGACGCTAAGGTACCAACTTCAGCAAACTAAAAATAGATGGGAATAAACCGATATCTTTTTGAGAAGGGTAGGATTTTTTTTTCCAAATTTGGTTATTAAAGATTCATATGTTTATTTAGAAATTTAGAACATTTCATTAAAGAAAATTTTCTTTAGGCGTAACATCTACATCCCATTATTTTTTAATTTTTATTCCTTTATCTATTTGCACAGTGTGTTATTTTCATGGTTTTATTCCTTAGAGCAAAAGTTCTCAATTTACTGTTAGAATGGGACTGACTTTGGTCTTCTTCTAATGCTATCTGGCTCTATTGACTTTAATGGGGTTTTAGCCCAGCATGAATGGAGAATGTTGCCAGTGTTGGAAAATCGGAGCATGGTTGTTGGTGATCCTTTGGGTTTTGGTCATTAATGGCAGTTTCCAGAACAAATGCCTACTTTGATCACTGTGGAACTCACCACAACAAAATAAGAACAACTCTAACAGTCTTGGCAGGGCCTGTGACAGAGATATATTTGCATCAAACACATACTAGCTGTATCAGTGATGATTTTTGTCTCTATTCTCAGTTAGCTTGCAGCTGACTATGCTTTGTGTGAAGCTGCCCCAAAGTAAAACTGGGTGGCTCCAAAAAAAAAGCTAACTTCTGACAGTATTTTAAATGCTACATGGTTCAAGTGTCTATAACTCATAGGAAACCTGTATGTCTAATTTACTCTTTGTGCAACCAGACTTCCAAAGCAATAGAAAACTGCAACCATCATTTTGCTTATATAGAATCATAGAATGGTTTGGGTTGGAAGGGACCTTAAAGATCATTTAGTTCCAACCCCCCGCCATGTCACAACCTTATCAAACTGATTGATCAAACTGATCTGTTAGTAGCATTCTGGCAGCTCCCACAGATGGAAATTAGTGTACAAAAAGAGTAACAAACTATCAGTGGGGTGTGAAACTTGATGTAAATGCCAGAGTAGCATAGCCAAAACTGCCATGGCATTTAGGTGTTCATAATTTGCTCTGTGTGTGTGTGTGTGTGTCCTAAAGCTCAGCAAAGGAATATACTAAAGAAGGAAAAGCAACTGTTGGGGAGTGCAATGACTCCATATTTGTATCATTTTTGTAATGATTTACTGTATTTATACTGAAGTTGTGTTTTGGTTTAGAATACCCGTGGCTAAAAGCATCCAACCCTTCTTTAGGTAGTTACATGTATGAAAAGATTGTTAGAATCCAGCATGTGTCTTTGTATGTAAAGAAATAGAAAAAAAAAAACCAAAACAACAACCCTGTGGCCATAAACCCCTGTATATAGGGGCTTTGGGACTCTTTCCACAGCTTTAATTTGTTCTTCTTGTCATAATTTCTCCTTATCAAATGAACATCTGCAAGTTCTCTTTGCTATCCGCAGGTGTTTAACAACCAAGACATTCTCAGACACACTTTATTTGCCTCCTGGTTTTTCAATATGTCTTCTCTCCTGTGTAATAAAGCTTGGCAGAAAACTGGCATTAAAGGCAAAGACTTGCGCAAGCTGGCCAATTTCTGCCTCATACTCACTTCCTGGGCAGGTTTCAGTAATTCCCTTGATTTTTACAAGTCATAACTTGCCATCTGCAACAGGAGGATAATCATTAGTAGAGAGGTGTTATAAAGCATAACATGCTTATAGCAATCTTGAGTCCTAGAACAAGTAAACAAGTGCAAAACTTACCTTAATGCTACTGCTCAAATATTCACAGAATCACAGAATGCTTAGGGTTGGAAGGGACCTCAGGAGGTCATCTAGTCCAACCTTCTGATAGAGCAGGTTCACCTAGAGCAGGTTGCACAGGAAGGCATTCAGGCGGGTTTTGAACATCTCCAGAGAAGGAAACTCCACAACCTCTCTGAACACCTTATTCCAGTGCTCTGGCACCCTCACAGTAAAGAAGTTTTTCCTTAAGTTTGTCTGGAACTTCTGGTGTTCCAGTTTTTGCCCATTGCCCCTTGTCCTGAGTGGGCACCACCGAAAAGAGCCCGGCCCCAACCCTTTGGAGCCTGCATTTCATGTGTTAATAGACATTGATCAGATCCCCTCTCAGTCTTCTCCAGGCTGAAGAGTCCCAGCTCTCTCAGCCTTTCCTCATATGGGAGATGCTCCAGGCCCCTCATCATCTTTGTGGCCCAAACTCTATTTTCCCAAGCACTTGCTTCAGTTTGAGAGGACTTTGTGTAGCTGTGTGATAAACTGAATAGTTACTGGATTTAGGAAAAACATGCCCAGGGGCTGCACATGGAGTTTACCTGTGTTGCCTCCATACAGTGCAAAGCCAAATATGCCCCACTGCTAAATTTTCATGAAAATGTAACAACTTGTGAAACCTCCTTCATATTTTGAAATGGATAGGAGCATCAAGAGAGCATCTCTTTAGCTGTTTCAGGGAGTCCTGAGTTGGTAATCTGCCTTCTAGCACCTTACACATGAATACAGGAAAGATTAAACATACTAAAGGAAGATCATAAATAGTTATGAGTAAGGTAGCCCATAATTACAGAAAATCTAGAAAATTTATCACTGGATATTATTTGTTGGTGCATTGCCTTGTACAGAATAATGTGTTATTTCCAAAAATGAAAAAAAACAATGGTATTTTCCTTGGCAAATTATCAGCTTAAAAACACCCAGTTGTTAGGTCATCATCTGTGAAAGTACTGAAAATGTATATACAGAAGTGCAAAGAGCACGAAACTAAGAAGCATAATCTCAGCTCAAGATTAGTAGTATTAACATAGGGCAGGGATGTTCATGAAAATATTCTGCTGGACACAAAAACAGAAACCAGAGAAGAACTAGAAGAATTATAATCATTTTTTTACTTATGTGATACACATGAAGTGATGCACATTCCTTTATGGTTTGCCGCAAAACTACAAAAACCTGTGACATTGCCAAAGGTCCTAAAAGTATCCTAAAAAAAGTATCTGTGATTGAAGTGTGTCATGCAAGGTTACCGTTTGTGTGGGTAAAAATGAGACTTTAAGGAATACTGCTCAGTCTGACCATCATTCTATCATTGCAGGGATAAGTTCAGAGGTTCAGATTATACAGATTTATCTTGGTTAGAGGGGACTGCAAGAGGATTTGCTCATCTGTGTACCGTGGATTCTCAGATGTTAGTAATACTTTAGGTATCAGGAATTGCTTAATATGGAATGCAAATTTTGTTCTGAGAATGGCTGTTTATGATAATTAATTACTCATGGATAGTTGATTATATTATCAACTCCCCGAACTAAACATTTTTTTTTATGTAACACACATTATAATCATCAGCAGCAACACACTTTTTAGTTTATTAGCATTGTTCAACGTATTATTGCAATGAAATGACTAAAGGGAAAAGATGATTAGTTGCATCACTTCCATTGATGGCACCAGGGGCTTGAGCTTCAGTAAGAAGAAATCATTTTGCTCTTTGAATTTTCTGGACCAGTTTTCATATCTGACATTTGGCCATCATCAAAGTAATTTTTCATTGACTGCCTTCTCTACGTAGGATAAGTCTCCTTTTCATTTGTCTCAGAGGTTGCTCTATAGTTAATAGTTCACTTAATAGTTAGCAGTTCTCTTCAAAGCCATTGGTGTCTCAAATGATGATGATGATTACTGAATATTATTCTTCCTTTGATGCCTTAAGGAGGGGATGAAAATGTTTCCTAGAACATTTGTTCTAGATATTGGTCTTTTCTGAAGGACTTTGATATGGCCATCTGAGTGTTATACTGAGAGAAAGCAAGAGGGGTTCAGAGTACAGACTGGTTCTGAGTGCTATGAAAACCCTTTTCTAACTGGTAAAAGTGTTGACAATGTGGAGATAAAACTAGCTTTTTCATTATTCTTTCAAATTTAAAGTAATAATTGCTCTTGGAGGCAGGCTAATACCAGAAGGGATTTTGCTGATAAACCTTGCTAATAAACCCAATGAATAGCCCTGGGGAGCGAGGCTTAGGTTGAGGGAAGCTCAGCCATGACTTGCCTGGCTGCATGTTCTCTGTCACCAAACACATTTACTGAATGCATCTCTCAGGTTCACATCACTAGCTCTTTCCTGTTGTTAATTCCTTTAGTCTGTTTTTTTTCATGTGATCTTTGTTCCATGGCTGAATGCTGGGTGTGCTCTGACTGACATAGACTATATCCCGCTGTCTCATAGGACTGAGATTTTTCTCAGGCAATACAGTGAGATTTTTCTCAGGCAATATAGTGAGATTTTCTCCTGGTACGCAGAGTTTCCATGAGCAACTCACTGGCTTTGCTCTTACACAGCCCCTACTCAGAGCTCTGCTCCTGGAGGTGAGAAATAATTCTTGCTTCTCATTCAATCAAATTTCTAATCTGTACATTATGGCTGATCGGGTACTCTGCCCTATCGTTCCTTTATCAAGCTCTTCAAATTTAAATAAACTCCTCCTCTTTTCACCAAGCCATCTTTCTGTGACATCAATTATCCCCATCTACTTTATCACAATGATTCCACACAAAATTATGTGCTGGAACCTCTGCATAATCTTTGACACTATCTAATCTTTGTAGTATCTTCCTGTTCTTCATGGAAACACTGTGTATGCTCTATTGTTTGGGTTTGGTTTTTTTTCCTCCCTAATATAGCCCTCCCATATTCTTAAGTCTCTTAGCAGTCTGTCTTTATTTGCATACAAAGTATGAGTTTCTTGTGATGCATTCTTCACATAACCTCTACCCTAGTCTGTGGCAATGGCACTCAGGAACAAGCGTACAGCCGGTGCTTGGTATAAACACATCTTCACAGAGCCCACACTTTTTTTTGTTTCTGTTATTCTACTTCTTAAAAAATCATGATAGTTTATAAACATCTCTAACAGTCTTTAAAGACACATGTTCAATATGCTGGCTGAAGGACAGGTGCCATTGAATAAGGCTAAGAGAGCACCAACTCTAAATCCTCTAACTCTTTCATTTAGTTCTCCTGAAATAAATCTGCTGAAGTTTCTATGCGTTTCTCTAATTTGAGTACTATTTTTGAAAAAGGTATAGAAACAGACAAACCCAAATGAGTGTTTGTTCTTTAAGACAAAGCACATTGAGGTAAGAAGACACAGAGCTATTCCTTGCTGATGAAAAAGAAGTGGTCTAACAATAATAGTTGAAACAATAGTGTGGAGCTGGCTCAGCCTGGATTCTGACCATGCTGAGATCTTGCCTTCCTTGTTTAGAAAAAATAGCTCTATGAAATACTCTGTGCCCTACATACGAATTCAAGCAACAGTGCTTAATTTCCTATTTAGTTTTGGAATTCACCCACCCAGAAGCCAAGATCTTCTACTCCCTGTAGCCCAATAAAGAGAATGCATTTGTTCAGCACTCAATAGCCCTTTTCTTGTTTTGGGTGTGCTGCTTCTGTACCTCACAGCTAAAAGCATTAACATTTTAACTAGTCAAATTACAAAAAACATTCTGACATTACAGTTTCTGGTTATAAGCTTGAGCTCATGGGCAAAACCTTATGGTTGTTTTAGGCATTGATTAACTATTATTTAATAAGCCTTTAAATGACCCAGTATTTTCTCAAAAATTAATTTTGCCATTTCATTGGATAACTTCACAGCTTGAGAATTACTGCAATTTTTTGCAAATTCCTTTTTCTGACCTTCATGTCTTTCATTCTCATAGAGATGGAAATTACTCAAGAGGTTAAGATAAATTTTGTCATGATGAATTCCCCATGGTCCAATGCACTACACACTTCAGCTGATGCACTGTTTTGTCTCACTGATTTCTTACACTTTGACCTTTTTAGCAGTCTTTGACTTTTGTCACAGTAGTAGCGCCTGGGAATGTGCTTTCTCTTATTTCACTCGATAGTTTCTCCCTGTTATTTTAATTGAAGTTTCTCAGAAAAATAGATAACATCTCCTAATTATTTCATCATCTTCCACCACCACTCCTCCATTTTCACTTCAGATAAAATTTTCAAATTTTTGGTCATTAGCTTTTACAACAGCTTCTTACTTTGGCCACCTTTTGTTTTTGTTTCGTGAGGTGTCTTTACTGAGACTTTACTTGCCTTCTGCCACTATCTCAAATCCTCCTTGAGCTCTTTCTGAGTACCAGTGACTACCATAAGGCCTCTATGTCACTGAAGTGGCCACCTATTGCTTGACCCTGATATGTACTGTGCCTTCAGTATTATTTGGGTGAATATCTTTCTGCAAATCTACAAGTGTCATCATAATTAGTGTGATCATTTTATAATTTCCACAAACCCTTGTTACTAAAACTGTAAACTAACACTTCCCTATTCCCAAACCTACCTCATTTCATTGCTATAACATTTTGGTTTTATTGATGCTTTACTCAGAAATCCTTAAAAAAATCATTATTACTCCATAACTTGACTCTTTCAAGGTCAGTTTTTAATATGTATGTTATACTATTTATATCTTCTCCTGTTATTGGAGACAGCCAATTCATAATCTGCTGATAACACCTTTGTATTTAGTTCCTGTGAAGACCCTCATCCTCTGTCATTCACTGCAGTCTTACTGTGTTACCCCAATCTAATGAGACCTATTCCTATTATAATAATACCTGAGCTTGAGAATTTATTACTCGATATAGTCCAAAATTCCTGAAATTCCTCCTCTTCTTCTGCTTCTGTTCCTAAACTATGATAGAAGTAGGCATGCCCAGTGCTGATTCATTCTTTTCATTCAGTCTCTTATGAACAACCATGGTGCAAATCTCTTTCCTTTCTATAAACTTCAGTCATTTTGACAAAGTTTCCCCAACTTTTCCCACAGTCAGGGAATCTGGACAAGCAACTGTGCTGCAGCATAGTAAGCTTTGCCCATTTTCCACATCTTTCTGCTGATACCCTAGTTGCTCTAGTTGCTGCTGATGGACATGTTCTCCAAAGATGTAAAATCTCTAAAGCACGTGATTGGCACAACTTTTACAGACCCAGTTAGCCAGGCCTGGCATCTTCAACAAGGAATTGGAGATAGCCTTCCTTGAGATAGATTGTAGTCAAAACCATGTACTTGGTTATACTACTCCACATCTATCAATCAGATAACCACATTTGGTAAGGAGAACTTCTGCTCCCACAAAGCAAGCTAGGTTTGTCCAAAGCTGTGTATTGCTTTGGTGGCCTGAGACATTCCCTGAGGTGTTAATACTAATCCTCAGACACCTCTCCATCATGAAAATAATTTTTTAAATTAAATTCAATGTAGCTGGCTAACTGAACTTTCTCAACTTATTTACCTCCTGTCTCCCCTTTCCTATTCATCCTCTCCATTCACACTTTCTGCTTGTATGCTTAGTTAACTTCAGACTTTAGGGGTTGATGAAGTTTGTGGAGAAAGTGCATTTTGTTGGCTATTGTATTTTTGCTGTGATGCCAACTAGAAGAGATGTTTGGGTTCTTTTCAGTGTTTGGTTTTCATTACAACAAATACATGTATCCCAAACTTTAAAGGACATCTCCTTTGTTATTTTTTTTCAGCATGAAGAAATATCACCTTACTCCCTGCTCACTGTAAGAATCATAAAGTTGAGAAATGCTCATCAGGCAGATTTTTGTAAGTACCAGATTTTCTTACTGACATTATACAGTTCTAAAATTACTGGATCAGCCCCTGCTTGTGCCAGTCACTTGCACAAACGCAAAACATAGAAATCATACTACATGAGAAATCACAATCAAAGCCAATTTCTGCCACAGAGTATCTATTTACTATTTCACAGGGGGGTTTTGTTGTTTGGCTTTTTTTTAAGAATCTGCAACAGGTCAATGCTGGGTAGGGTATTGCTTAAACCTTTAAGACTTTTATCAGTCAGCAAAGCATAGACAAGTTGACTATTTCAGAGGTGTGAAAATTCCCTAACACCAATTTTAATACCTAGGTGTTTATATTCCGTGTCTATGACAAATACATAGAATACAGGGCTGAAATCTTTACACTTCAGTCACTCTTAGTTCTTTGCTCTGAAGAGCTCCAACACACCTCAGAAATTCAGTGAAGTTTATGGTGAACACAACCTGAGCAGTGATGTTGTTAAGGATGTTTCTGACTCTTGTGCCCCACTGAAACACGTATAACAGAAATCTTTTGGGAACTGTAGTACATGGTACGTTACAGCTTACATGCAAAGTGTTCTGAAAATGTGTGGTATTTGGCCAGTCCTTACCTGGTGCTCCACTTTCACAGAGGTTTTTCTCTGGAGAATTTTCTCCTGCCATTCCTACATGTGCCTCATGAGCTTGGCAGGTCAGTAATAACTAAAGTTTTGCATATCCCTTTACCATACTGTTCTTCCTCCTTTTGCTGTCCATTTCCTTTCCTTTTTGGAAAATTTTGCTGAAGTTCAGTAACATCACAGCCCCTCCACTGCCCAACATTTCATATAGCATGTTACCTCACTCTTCCCACTTTTTAATATTTTCAGTACAGTTAGAGAATCCATCAAAGGGAGAAGTCATTTACAATTGTTGTTTGCACAGACCAAAAGCCAATTCTTTAGCAATGGTACTCCAAAATGCAGTGGTTTCAGTGCAGTTGACAAAGTTGTCAGAGGAAATGGCTGTACATCGCATGTCAAGGACTCTCAGATTGTCTTGATACAATCCCTGAAGTTAGAAACTCAGACAATATCTATGACAGACACAACTTCTCCAAAGTAATATAATGAGGTGCCTTGTGCTGCCAATAAACCCGCAGCTCTGCTCCAGATTACTTTGGCCTGGAAACCCTAACAGATTTTGCTTCAGAAGACTAATTTGGACCACACTCCTCACTAGTGGATAGGCAGCTCTTATGTTCCATCTTTCCATGAGGCAGCAAGTCATCAGACAGACTTTGAGGAAGGCTAAAGACATAGCAGGAGTCCTTTTCATTTTGTCCAAGTGAGCATTACTTGATTTCCACTGGATAATTCAGAGATGGCAACATTTTCACCCCCAAAACTACCTTTTCTTTTTATCTTCATCTTCTGATGGAACAATATTCTACAAAGAAAATTTCTCACCACCTCTATGTATTCCACTCATTTTGGTGTTTCAAGAACATGGATGTCACCATTGTCGATTTCCCAGTCAAATGGAGACAAGTGTTCAGTTCACATGTTCTGTAATACTGGCTTGCAGAGAACAGAAAAAATATCATAGGTCAAATTAATTTCTATTCTTTTTCACAGCTGTGAAAGGCTGCACATACATGCAAGACCTCACCTTCATCCCTTTGAAGTGTGGATTTAATTTATTTTAGTATCTCCTTTGATCTAGAATGGAAATTGAATCACAAGATAAGAACCATGATTCACTGGCTTATGCAAAGGGATTGCACAAAGTCAAACGATGCTGCATTCTCAGAAAATAGTGTTACTGTTATGACCTTGTCCTCCACCCTGAGGGCAGTGGGGTTCCAGAGAAGTCTTGCATAATGAGATGCAGATGTTTAGAAAATTCCCATTGTTACTAAAATGTACATCTCGAGTAGAGATCAAGATTTGTGAACTCAGTTTTTAACTCTGACAACAGACTTGTATAAGTGTAGGCAAGTCATTCAGACCCTCTGTGCCTCTGCTGTCCTACCTGTAAAACATGGACAACAGAATATCTTCTCCCACATATATTCTCTCTCTTGTCTCTTTAGATGGTGTGCTCATTTTGAAATGGGTTATCTTTTATTGTGTATAGAGGGATCCTGATTTAAGATGCAAAGTCCTAGAAACAGTGAGAAGTACCTTCAGATTTGGGGACTAAACAAGATTTGGGGACTGGCAGATGAAGAAAATGATATCTTTCTCTCCTTTCTGTCAGTAATTCCCCAGGTATTCTGTGACTTTGGGCCTATTTCTTAAGGATGTCATACCATAATGGAGCACTGTAAACCAGCATGGCATTGAACAACAAAGATAAACAAATATTCAATAACTCTGATGACTAAGCAGCAACCTGCCTGTGCTCTCAAAGAAGCTGGAGTCTCCCAGGAAAAATAGTGTGATACCATGTGATTTAAATACTTCAGTACAATGTGAAAAAGATATCTTGTACTTTTTATGTCCTTTTAGCTTAATATTTTGTTTTTAGCATTTGAAAGTATTTGAAGTATCAGAAAACCAAAAGAGCTATACTTGCTAATGTGTGCTGATGAGAATTAGAAAATTATGTTTACCTAGCTTTGTCTCAGCAATATCATCTTTTCCCCTGGAAAATGGATTGTAAGCAGCTGATACAGGTGCTATTTGACTGCGAGATATCAGCTGAAGGCTAATGATTTTTGTGATGATGTATTTCAGATTTCCCTAGATTTTCATATTCCCCGTATTAAACCCAGGAACAAACCACCTTTTCAACCAAGTGCAGTTGTTTCTATGACTTGCTTTTTCTGCCTACATGCTGGCTTCCCATCTTTCTAAGCACAGTTATCTGCTTCCTTGAGTTTCTGTTGACTTCCTCTTGGATAAAATATGCTCCATTTCCCTGATTTTTCTCTCAGTTTGTTGCAAGTGTAGTCATGCCAGGACCTTTGGGTATTAGAGTTTTGGGGTTTTTTTTTACTTTATTTACTTGTCAAATCCTGGCTTTAGAGAATGGCACTTTCTATATATTCCCACTGGTATTCCTCACTATTGTGTGCACTGAATTTGATCCTGGATGTTTTTTAAACATGCACCTCAAGATCCATGGGATGTGTGTTTCACAAGCCTGGGATGGAGTCCCAGTTTATCCTGAAATCTGATGTTACACCTTTGCCTGCAGACAACACATGCTGTTGGAGCTTGACAATGATTATATCTGTTTTCACACAAAGAAAAAAAATAAAACAAAAAGAAAGCACCCTGCTCCTGCTCAATAGGTCAATTAGCCTTTTTTATACACCTACAGTAGCTCCACCACTTTTGTGGGCTCCTCTATACTTAGGTAATGTTCAATTCCAACATTTGCTTCATACTTCATAAAACTGGTTTCTGTCTTATCTCATCATGCAAATGCTCTTTACAGACCTGAGCTAATTAGTTTTCACTGTAATTCTTAAGTGACCATTTTGCCAATGAGTAATCCTGGGTCAGACTCAAACACACATTTCTAGCACTGCCTTATCTCACTGTGAGAGGCAGGTGCCCAGATAAGATCACCTATACTCATCCTGCTGCCCTGCAGGTGCTGAGTGTCATCACCAGGCTCCAATGCTTGTACACAGTCAGGCTGGGGAGGTGGTGGGTGTGCTAGAAAGGAAGCAATTCCAGCAAAGTTCATGGGAGTCTTACAGTCTGGCACCTGCTTTGCAGTGGTATTCCCCTCCTCAGGCTGAGGCTACAGACAAAGAATGACCTTTTTTGGTCATTGAAGTGTTCATTTCCTCCTCAGCTTAAGGTTAGTGCCAGAGCCTTTTACAAAATCTCATATTTCTTGACTTTAGCAATGGCGTCACTTCTCCTGGGGAATTCCCCATGCGTAGGACTAATATCTGGCCAGGATGAGGTCACACCCCTACCAGTGGCCGTTTCCCAAAAGGATGAGAAAGGAGCCAGGCAATGGGAGAGGAGGACCATGGTGGCACAGGCTCTCCGACACTTCCTAGCTGCTCTTCTTAAACAAATAAGTTATTGGGTGGCCACACAGAGCTGCATCAAGCTTCCAGCCTGGCTGACCTTTGCTATCATTAGTGTTTACTTGCTGGTTTATGGTAGTCCCTGAAGCCCACAGCTGGAGCTGACCCCATTACCCTGCTCCTGTGGACAAATAGATGATCAATGAAGGGATCTGCCTCCTTTGGCAAGAGGGGAATTGCCTTGAGGCACTACAAGTGGAAGCAGACCTCTCCCAGGTCCTTGGGCAATGCCAGTGACACAGACTCACAGCGATGTGGTCCTCCCCACTATGATTTAGAAAGAACAAAACTCTCTTGGACTCCACTTGATCTCACATAACCCAGAAGACCTGAGTAAAGGGGTCTCTGTGACAGGATGATGTCTGAAACCATGGTAGCCTATGTGAGTACCAGTTGATACCAAAAACCAAGAGCTGACCTTTGCTGCTGAACTGCATGTTCAGGTTCAGTAACACAGCAGAGGTGAAGAGAACAGGTGTCAGTCTGGCTTGACATATTCAACTCCCTTTACTCTTCCTCCTGTTTTCAGATCTTCCTTTTGTTTTTCATCTTTGGATGAAGAGAGACCTTGTATATTTATAAAAGAGGAGCTCAGAGCCTTTCTCCTCTCCGAGCTTATGAAATGATTTTGTGGAAGATCTTCTTCTATGTGTTCGGAAGAAATTGGTCAGCTTTAGGGTGATATACCTGGAGCCTTTGCAAATTAGACTGATTCTCCAAAGACATCAGGGGTTATTTTTACTACAGAAAATAAATGCAAGAAAATTAGGGAGACTACACCTACTGCAGGTGATACTCATGGTCCTGCCACAAGAACACAAGTGGTGCTGTTGGTGCAGGAGGTAGAGGCGACCCGGGATGTGAAAGCTTTGCTCCTCATTAAAAAGCTTTACTCTGTGGTAAAAAAGCTTTACTCAGCAGGCCCTGCACCCACTGAGTCTGTGCTCCAGGGATTAAGCCTACTTTGCCACTTGACTTAAATGACTGGACAGGATGGAAAGCTCATTCACATGGGACTCTGCTCATTCCTGGTAAAGGACATCACTGATTAAGCACGGTAGATCCATGAGCCGCCTTTGTTATTTCCAGAAGCAAGCTACAGAGAGTAATATTATGCTTATAGATAAGTGTTGCATCTGGGTACTTTAGAGGACAGAATTCAGTTCAAATCAGCTCTCAGAGAGCAGTTGGAGGTAGCTTCTTAATATTGTTTTCACCATACTATGCTGGTGAGGAGAAAATGTCCCTGCAGACCATGTATGGTGGTTGGGAAATGGGAGCAGCTCTCCTCCTTCTAGGTGAACTATAGTAAACTTGGATTCAAGGAGAACTTGTCTGTGCAGGTGGAAAGGAATTCACTAGAAGAAAATAATTTCTTCTTTTCGGCATTATGAAATGAAGTAAGAGGACAGATGGGATTTAACAGTTTACATTCATTGTTCTCATGAGCTAGTTTTTCTTACATACTTTGTTTTTCAGTGCTGTAATTTTCTTCTTCTGATGGAGATGAATGATTTTAACACATGATGGTGCATTTCAGGAACATGTCACAAGTTGTACTCTCACAGAGCAGCAAACAGCTGGCTACAGTTCTGAATTTTTAACCCATCATTAACTTGAAGACAGAGACAAGAAATAGTCCCATCAACACATAAATGCAATTGAATCGGAAGGAATTAAAAATTGGGAAAGGATATCAGGGTCACTTAGTGCTGACTTCCAAAAAGACTGTGAGTTCAGATGTCTCAGCATCCACATGGGGTGACATTGTGTCATCAGGGAATGAAGTTGCAACACATGCACTGAAGCAAGGGCCTGGCATGGCATAAAATTGCTAATGATGCCCAGCAATTCCATTAACATTAGAGCATGAAGAAAATGCAAATATGTATATTTTTGTATTAGCTCCCAGGTAGCAACGCACAAACTTGAAGACTTTTAGTAGCTCTTTTGTACACTTTTTTCAGAGATAAGTGGGAGCAAAAAAAGCTGGCTAGTTGTTTCAAGTGCTCCCTTGTAATAAGAGTACCACAGTTTCCATAGCATTTAGCAGACATTCAATTATTCTGTTATTTTTTTTTATTTGTCCCTCTCTCCGTCTCACAGCTTAGCCTGGCTTCAAGTGAACTGCCACTTCTGGAGAAATACATAAGCTCAGTTAGAGTCACATAAAATCATGGGAAAAAATAACTTCTTCCCATCAGTAGGGACTGTAGATGAATTGTGCCAAAAAAAAGAGTACGGCATAGTTCCCTTTCTCCATGGGAAGAGGACGTGCTTTGTCCTTGTGGTTTCATCTCACCTCATCTTCAAGGTCAAATTTGCACTCAGTAGTTAATAACAATTACATGCAATTTGTCTCTGACCAACCAGCCTTGATATTGCAAAATCACACAGAGTGGCTGAGGTGTGAAGGTACCTCTGGAGATCACCTAGTCCAGCCCCCTGCTCAGAGCAAGGTCAGCCACAGCAGGTTGCTCACAGCCATGTCCACTTTGGTTTTTTGAACATCTCCAAGGACAGAGACTTCACAAGCTCTCTAGGTAACCTGTGCCCTGTGCCAGTGTTTGACTGCCCTCATGGTAAAAAAAAGATTTTTCTTATGTTTAAGTGGGATTTCCTGTATTTTGGTTTGTGTCCATTGCCTCTTCCTTTTGCTGGGCACCACTGAGAAGAGTCTGAATTCTGACTTCTTCATTTCCCCTCTCCCCCTCCAAATCAGGTATTTACATACATTATTAAGATCCTCCTGAGCCTTCTCTCCTCCGGGCTGAAGAGTCTCAGCTCTCTCAGCCTCACCCCATATGGCAGATGCTCCAGTCCCCCAATCTTCTTTGTGTATTTTTGCTACACTCACTCCAGTATGTCTTTACCTCTCTTGTACTGGGGAACCCAGAAACGTGGCCTTGCTGAGTAGAGAAGAAGGATCACCCTCCACCTGCTGGCAACACTCCTCCTAATGCAGCCCGGGAGGCTGTTGACCTTGATAGCCACAAGGGCACATAGCTGGCTGACATTTAACCTGGTGTCCACCAAAACGCCCAGGTCCTTCTCTGAAAAGCTGTTTTCCAGATGGTCAGCCCCCAGCCTGTCCTGGTGCATGAGGTTATCATAGAATCATAGAATGGTTT
>NW_010338088.1:0-7900 GCF_000700745.2 Antrostomus carolinensis
GTCCTTAGCGGGCGGAGGTGAGCGCAGAGGGTGGTCGGGGCTTCGGCTGCAGGCGCCCTGTGCGCAGCGGCCGTAACACGAGCCCGTTAGAATGTGGAGGGACCGCACGGGATGGAGCCACTGGCACGTGAGAACGTACGATGAGAGTCTTGTACGGTACCTCTGTAAGTTGTCTCTGCAAATTATCTTTTCTTTTCGGCACTGGTGACTTTGTGCAAATCTGCGGTGGCTTTCAGTGACGGAGAGGGAAAGGGTCATTGCTGCACTTTTGCGTAGCATGTGTTCAGTGGGTGCAGTGCTAAACCCAGCTTAAATCACGGGAAAGGGGTCAGAAATGTAAAAAGCTGGGATATTTGAGCTATGTTGGTACTGAAGAGTTAACCTCAGGAAAATGTGGCAGGGGTTTTTCTGGATCTGCTCAGCTCTCTGTGTTTGTGGTCAAGTAGTAGTGGATCTTGGTTTTGTGTTGGGTTTTTTTTATGTCATGGAAGACACTTCAGGATTTTCTTTCTTTGATTTTTTAGCTCTGTCAACTTCCTTGGACATTGGGCTGAGTAACTGGAGCTTCCTATACGTCACTGTCTCCCTGTGAGTACAAACACCATCTTCCCTGGGAGCCCTTGGTGGGGTTTAGCAGGTGGTTTGTCAGGGTCAGTTTCTTCAATGGGTGTATGGCTTAGTGGGGCTGACAGGCAGGGTCTATGATACATTACTGGTAGCAATATAGAAGTGGATGATCTGGTTCCTAGTAGTACTTCGCTGGGAAGGACTACGTTGGAGGAGTCTGACTGTGTATTTTGGTCCTTACAGCTACACGATGACCAAATCCTCTGCCGTTCTCTTCATCCTGCTTTTTTCACTGCTCTTCAAGCTGGAGGAAGTGGTAAGGGTCCTATGCAGTGTTTTAGGGAGAGAGATGGTCTGGCCCAGGGAAAAAAAAAAAAGAGGCAGTACATGTACAAGAAACATATCAGTAGAGGAAGAAAGCAATTACGTGGATTAATCTGAAAGAGAGCAGGTGTCTGTCTCTGTTCAACTCCAGGAGTCTGTAGTGACTTTGTGTTTGCTCTCATCCAGAGGGTGGCATTGGTGCTGGTGGTTCTGCTCATCGCTGGGGGGCTCTTCATGTTCACCTACAAGTCCACACAGTTCAACGCACAGGGGTTCGTGCTGGTGCTGTGTGCCTCTTTCCTTGGGGGTATTCGCTGGACTCTCACGCAGATACTTATGCAAAAGGCTGAACTGGGTATGTAGGGTGTTAGGAAGCGGGTGGTGATGCTGGTAGCGGGGAGGGAAGTAAGGAGGTTGTAGCCCTTGCTGAAGAAACAGACATCTTGTGTAAGGGACAGTGTGTGGAACCTGGGGCAGGGGTCATTTGTTGATGGGTAATGAAGGCAGCTTGGCTGCTGCAGCAGCACAGGTGTGGGCATTACAAATAAGGTATATGTCTAGGAATGTTACTAATAAAGGCTCTAGGAGCTATGTTACTCCCTGGCTTGTTGCTACCTGGTCTGTTGTTGATTCTCCTCTTTCAGGGCTCCAGAACCCCATTGATATCATGTTTCACCTGCAGCCGCTCATGTTCCTGGGGCTCTTCCCACTCTTTGCGGTGTTTGAGGGTGCGTGAGTTAATTAGAGAAAGCAGGGATAGCTTTGTAGAGTGGTTGGGGAGATTGCTTAGCAGTTTGTTGTTTGATTCATTTGGATAAGCTGTGAACATTACAAAGTAGTTGGAGACCTGAAATTACAAGGACTCAGATATACCTTGTGCTGGTAGAACATTAAAGAGTGTGTAGGAATAGTAGCCTGCCACACTTGTGGAAGTAAGGGCTATTAAGACCTGGCTCCACATCCTCTTGATATTGGAATGTGAGCAGCCCAACCCCATCTTCTTGTGAAGAGTCCTAGGAGTTGGGAACGATACTCTGCTACTCACTGTCTTGTTCCTAGGCCTGCCTTTCTCCATATCAGAGAAGCTCTTCCGTTTCCACGAAGCAGATGTTCTCTCTGGTAGGGAAGCTGTTCTTGGGTGGAATTCTTGCCTTTGGTCTAGGCTTTTCTGAGTTCCTCTTGGTTTCCAGAACATCTAGCCTCACCCTTTCCATTGCTGGCATTTTTAAGGTAAGGCATGATTCCTGGGCTAATACTAGAAGGCAAGTATTGAGTCATCCCTAGCAGGCTTCATGTGGTGGGAACTTCGTTAGAGCCTTAGAAATCATCTCCTGTTATTTTAATTCTCCTTGCACAGGAACTTGTTGCTTTGCCTTGCAGTCTTTGCAGTGAAGTCCCTTGGTCCCTGACAGCAAGAGGCAGAGATTAGTGGCTATAGTCACTTTTTTATAGCACTAGACTAGTTCTATAAAAAATACCATTATGGTCCAAAGTTTAGTGGGATCTGGGATAGGCTAAAATATGTGGGACTCATAAGCAGTGGATGGTGTGGGAGGGAGGAGGGGTAAAAAGGCCGTACTCTTGCATCAGACCTCAGTATGAACAAAACACTGGTTTGAGCCATCTTTTTAACCTAGTTTGGCACATTCTCTCCTCCTTTGAGGAATCCAGCACACACTGAATGAATGAATGAATTTGAGCTGAATGGTAATATGTGAAATTTGTCTGACAGGGAAGTCACAGGATTCCCTGGCAGCCAAGCTTATGCAGAGTTTAAAAGGTCACTCTGTTTCTAGAATCTGTTTTTAGAACTTTGCGCATGGAAGAATGTGCTGATGAAAATGAGCAACCTGGCATCTTGATCTAGGCTCAAGCTGTAAAACATTTCATGCATATCTCCTCAGGTCCTACCCTGCCACTTGTCATGTTTTTTGTTTCCACAGGAAATCTGCATTTTGTTCCTCGCCACACATTTGCTGGGAGACCACCTCAGTCTCTTGAACTGGCTGGGCTTTGCTGTCTGTCTGTCAGGAATCTCCCTTCATGTCATTCTCAAAGCCATGAATTCCAAAGGTGATTCTGTTTCTATTTCTCTGTAGGCATTCTTGTAGCTTCACTAGGAGCTCCCTCTAGCTACAGCTTGCCAGTGCCAGGTTTGATAGGTACTCTAGCAAGTTTATCACTAAATAGGCTGTCTGCACGCAGGTGAAGAAGCACTGAAGCTACACAAAGAGGCCAGCTCTGACCCTGACCTGGAGCTGCTGCTGCGCCATACTGAACATGGTGAGGAGGAGGAAGAGGATGTTGAAACCCCACAACAACACTGACTGAACATGAAGCAAGAAGTCCATTGCTCTGTTCTTACTGAGCCTGCCTGACAACTACCTAGGAGGAAGGTCCAAGAGTCTCTGTCTGTAACCACTCAAAGAAGAGACAGAGCCTGGTGTGAAAGTCCTGCTATTCTTCTACAGTGGGGATTTTAGGTGCTGCACAAGAAACAGGCAATATCCCTTTCACAGAGAGTGAACTTGGACAATGAGCCCTGGTTCAGCGGAAGCAGAATGGCGTGGTGAGACTGGGAAATGCTATAGCAAGCTTATGAGGGAATCCTGAAGGCTGTATATTGAGAGTATAGACCATGAGCTGTAGAATGAGCATGGGCATGTCTAGAGCGCAGGCTGGGTGGTTCAGGGATTATTTTAATGCTTAGGCTTTGACTTCAAAAGAAAAGGTAGATATACCTTCCCATACTTTCTTTATGGTTCTACTGAGAAGGAACTCCCATTCTTGGTGGTAGCAGATGACTATATAAATCCACAGACTTTTCCCAGTGAGAAGGAGCCTTTGTGCCTGGTGACCTCCATGTTCTGTGTGCATAGTAAGGAGAGAATTAAATACTGGTATTTGGGACCAATTGAACATAGCCAAATGATGTTGTCTGGAGGAAGGATAGGGATGCATGTGTACTTCTGGCCCTATAGGCAAAGGGGAGAGAGAGCTGTATCACAGGAAGTATTGCTTGAGCAATAAGCTTATCAGGAAGTATGTGGGTATTTGAGGGGGAGATTTTTCCTTTTTGAAATAAACTTTTTTTTTCTGATTCCCTTTTGTTTGCATATGATGCACCTATGCTTCATCAAGCAGAAGTCGTTTTCTGAACTCCTTTCCTTTTAGACCCACACTGAATTTGCTACTGCATGCCCAGATATTTTTGAGTCCTGGCACACAACATACTTGCCCATGAACAGGATCTTTGATCTCTAAGACTAGGGGGATCTTCCTGTAGCCTGTCACATTTGTGCCATCCAAGAGAGCATACTGGCTTGTCTGTCTTCATGTGTGAACAGGACACTATCCTAAGAAGACTTTTAATATTGTGGCATCTCTTTGCCCCATTGGATTGGATCAGTTAGTGCTGCGGCCTTGTCCAGGAAGGGGGAATGGTGCAGGGTTTATGATGTGTCTTTTTCCTTTCTGCTAAGCCTCAAGTGGCATTGGGCAGGTGGCTGTTTTTTTGCAGAATTTTCACCTCTTTGAAAGTTTTGTTCGATGCTAGTTTTTGGAGTGGAAATAAGTTGAGACAGCTTCCCAAAGGGATAACAGTGCAATCATTCTCCTGAGGGGAGCTGGGTATTAAAGTGAACTTGTATTCTGTTTGAGAACCGAACCATTTTGACTAGACTGTCCCTCTGTTGATCTTGCTTCATAGTTTTCAGATAAGAAGTCTTTCTTGGTGACTTTAATCAAGAGCATGTCCTGCAAAAAACTGGTTCTGAAGAAGAAAACTTTTATTAATAATCATCTTTAATGATGTTCTAATAGACACTGGCAACTTGCTTCAGAGCAGACAGCAGGTGGTGCAGCTACCTCTTGTAAAGCTACCTCTTGCAGCTACCTACTGAACCAGCAGTTCCAGGCCAGGCTGGCACACCAAGGAATCTTGTGCATCAAGGAGGATGCCTGGAGCTGAGAATGGCTTGATCTGTCCCTAGCTGGGTTTTCCGGTAGCTGGGACTTGTGATGCTTCCAGCAGGATTCACCCTGTTTACCCTACTGATAGATGTGAGCCCCAAGCACTAAATACTCAGTACTTGATGTGGGGCAGTGATGCTTTCTGCCCATGATCTGTGTTTAGCAATACTGTAGCTGCTCTTTGCACGTCCCTTTCCACTCTCATAGAACTGAACCTCGGGCATCCTTCTGCTCTGTGACTCAGACAGGGATTTCAGGTCCCTGTAAATCCAAGGTAAAGGTGACTTTGTTGACAGGCCAGGATCTGCACCACATACAGTGCTTGAAGATTAAATTTGATTCTGCCAGTGCAAGCCCTTGTGAACTGTAGAGTCATGTAGTTTGTTGCTTTCAGTCGTGTTTTCCCTTTAAGATAAAGGGGAGGCCCTAGAACTTAGTGTCCACACTTAGCATTTCTGATCTAGACACAACTTTTTGGTGACAAATATGACACTGTCATTCACTCCACTGAAGTATGCTTAGAGCAGCTTTTGGGACAATCAGTGCTGCACTCTTCCCCTGAAAGTTGCCAGCTGCTTACTTCCAAAGATGCTAGGTAGATGTCTGTTTCCTTGTTCAATAAAATTTTGTTCTTTTCAGAGATAAAGAAAAGAGAAACCTGGAAATAAGAACATAAGCATCTACTGCTTCATGATTTTGCTACAGCATAAGGTACAGCTAGTCAGTCCAGTTTGCTTGTGAGATTGACTGGGCATCATTCATCTGTCGTGGAAAGAATCCTATTCTAGTTCTTCCAGTATCTGGATAGGAATGGCAGAGGATCTGTGTCCTATTTCTGCCCATGAATTTAAAAAGCCCTTATGCAGAGCTTGGTGATAATACTTAATTTCTCCTTGAGATTTAGTAGAGGAAGTTCTCCCCCAGCCTTATAAATCCAGGTAGGTATCTTGTGGTGCAAGGAGGTTCATGGTAGGGCATATTCTACAGGTACTTCTGTGACCAGCACAAAGGCCCTAATCCAGCTCATACTGAAGTACTTCTGCTGCTTTTCTGGATCTGCAGTGCTAGGATGGAAAGGTTTTTCACTCAGTGGCAGTTTGGGACTTGTCTTGCAAGGATTCATGGCTAGGACTCTGTTTCAGGGGGGTACACTGTTTGTCTTGCTTTGCATTAGGAAGGTGACACAGCCAAAACTGAGCTGAGTCTGGGACTTAGGAGAGTGGTGTTTTTTGTGATGGTGTTTCCTGTTGAGTTCCAGCTGTGCTGAGTGCAGTTAAGCCTCCTGTGAGGAGTGTGCCTTCCAACAGGACAGGTAGCTGTGCCACTCACCTCCCTTCTCCCAAATGGTGGTCTTGTTGCCAGGAGCCACAACTCCTGAATGCCTGGTTGGGCCTTTCTCACCAGCCTGGCCTCCCAGGGGAGCCATCTCTACCTGCCCTTCCTCCGGACCTTGCCAGGAGCAGAGGCTGCTGCCAGCTTCTGGCTGCTTGCCCAGTGAAAAGTAGCAGAATTGACCATGCGATTGTTAATGAAAATCACAAGCAGGAAGATATAGCCAAGCCCTGTAATTGCACTAATTGGAGCCGTCATCATGAATGTGCAAAGAGCCGCTCTCCTGGTCTCAGTCTAGTAATTCTTCTAACCTCATGTTTCAGTGCCCCCTCCACCACCCTGCACAAGGCAGACCCACCTGCTGCGTGGACGTAACTCACTATTTAAAGGGAGCTGGAAGGTGTTATGTACCTTGTCCTTTGGAGCCACTGCTTTGTTTCTAGATGTTGGAAGCTCTCCAGTGGAACTCCACAGGGAGAGTGAAGTGGAGCTGGTGCCAAGTGTTGGAGACTGTGAGCTGCACAGCACTTTGCTTGCAGCCTTGAATTCTCCCTCTGTATCAGAAGACAAGATGGATCAGCCTAGGCCAAGCAGGAGCTTCCTGGACTCTGAGAGTAAGGGAGTAAGGAAAGCAAGTGTTCAGCTGTCTTGAATGGCAGGGTCTGGAGAGGCAGCAAAGTGTGTATTGGGAGGGGACCATGTGGCTGACGGAGGCAGCTGACATTTTGCTTCATCTTGTGCTGTGAGTTTGGAGCAAAGAGACTTTCTCCTCCTATGCTGAGTTAGAGATCACAGGATAATTCAGGTGGGAAGGGACCTTAGCAGTTCTCTATGTGGGCACAGTCAACTCTGAGATCAGACCAGGTTGCTCAGGGCTTGCTCAGGGCTTGCTCCAGCCACATCTTGAAAACCTCTAAGGTGGGAGACTTCATAGCATCTCTGGACCCCTGCTTCAGTGCTTGACTGTCCTCATGAGGAAGAGGTTTTTCCTTATCTAGTCTGAATATGTCTTTATAGTTAATACCCATTCTCCCTCATCCTCCCACTGAGCACTATTGTTAAGAGCCTGGCTCTGTCTTCTGAAATAACTTCCTTGTAGGTACTGACAGATTGCTATGAGGTCCCCCTGAAACAGTCTCTTTTCCAAACTGAACAAGCCTCTCTACCTCTGCCTTTTCTTACAGGACAAGTGCGTCTAGCCCTGAGTACCTTGGTGGTCCTTTACTGAATTCCCACTAATTTGTCCATGTCTTTTCTCTGTTGGGGGTGGAAACTGCAAGCAGTACTACTTCATGGGGACTGACAAGTACTGGTATAAAGGGATAATCCCTTCCCTTGATCTGCTGGCTGTGTTCTAATACAGTGTAGGATGCTGCTAGCTGCCTTTCTGCCAGTGCGCACAATGTTCAATGTGCTGTCTACCAAGATGCCCAGGTTCTTTTCAGGTGAAGAGTGGGAGAACCAAGGATGATCCTGGGGGCACTTGGGCAGAGCCTTAGGGTGCCCTAATACATGTTTCAATCTGCTGCCTTGGCAGAGACACTGCAGAGGTGTTTCCCCTGGAGGGATGGACTACAGCCTCCTCGTAAATCTTAAGTGATACCATGCAAGCCCCAGATGCTAGAGTTTGGTATCCACAGAGAGTCTCAGCTTTGAGGTGGGTCAGGAATGAAGATCCTGGACTCTAGAAACCAGGTTGTAGGGA
>NW_010338088.1:7920-13405 GCF_000700745.2 Antrostomus carolinensis
GAAAAACAGGCACTGGAGAGCTCAATAATCTGTAAGGCTCTAAGACCCCTAGGGAGGAAAGAAAACAGGCATGTTTTTAGAAATTTCATGCGGTTTTGGAGGATTTGACTTGCAATTTTTGCTAAGTTAGGGCTGGTGACATTGGAGCCAGGACTGAAACAGGAGAGCTTGGGTGCAAGATCATACAGTGCACTGCTCTGTCGCTGTGCTAGCAGGGCTGGTGGATGGTTGTCCTGACTGTCAGACAGGTGCAAGCTGGTCTTGCTAATAAGCTCTGCAGGCAGGGACTACTCCCAAGTTTTGAGTTATGTACAGCAGGTTCTGAACTTCTGATTGGACTCTGCACATCCTCTGGAGATAGATACTGCTTCCTATCCAGCACTCTCTCTGCCAAAGTAATTTCCTGTGGTAGAATGACTCCTGCAAATCCAACATAGCTTCTGTCCTGGGACGCAGGTCTTTGGCTTCCTTCTGACATTGCTAAAGTTCTCCCCACATGCCCTGTCTCTCCCTGAGTACTTGTCCTTAACCTGCCAGTGCCTCCCTCAGTGGTCACAGCAGAGTGGGATTGGGTTTCCCTTGTAGCTCTGATACTCCTGTACACCTGTTTTCTTTGACTCGTTCACCAGCCTCACTCTTCCAGTCATACTTGGATTAGAGGCTGCAGCTGCACGCCCCAGCCAGTGGTGCAGCTAGGGGAGGCCATTCTGCACTGGCAGTCCAAGGGACTTTGGTGTGAGCAGTAGGGACAGTGCAATGAGAAAAGAGCACATGAGGAGAGGGCTTGGGGAAGTATTCTCGATACCTCTCCTTGCACCAGCCTCACGGAGAAGGGAGGCATCACTGCAGCCAGGGGTGACCCTGGCCAAGCCAGCAGCCGTCCCATGCAGTAGTGCTGCCTGTTGTGGGTTTGGGCAGAGGCAGGCCCAAACTGAGAAGCACTGATATTCCTGGGTCTGTCCCCAGGTGCCAGATGAGACCAGTGGCTGCTTGTAGACCTGGGATGCATGGGGTTAAAAAAAATGCTGATGTCCAGTCACATGGGGACATCATGCAGAGAAGCTCCCTGTTTCTTGTGTGAGTGTCAAGGATGCCTCCTTGTGCAGTACTGTCTGTAGCTTGTGCCTGCAGTTTCACAGATTTTTAAGGCCTGAGGTGACCATTCATTTATCTAGGGCCCCTGTGTATCTCCAAGTAAGAAATACCATTATCCTGTTTTGCCTGTAATGAACCCAATGTCTCTCAGCTGATGTATCTTCCATGACAGCGTGGAGGATGTGAGGAAGCAGAGCAGATGGCACTTCTCAGGTAGCATGGCCCAGTGCTGTGTTTCCTCTTTGCAGTTTGCTTGACTACAGGCTCCAGCCTCCTTTATTAACAAAGTTAAAGGGCTCTTTCACACAAAGTTTTTTTTTTTTTTTTTTTCTGTGTGAAGTGCTTATAATCAAATAGCCTCTCAGGCTCCCTTTTTGGTGAGATAACAGAGTGAATTCTTTTATTCTGTCCCTGGCAAGTGTTTTCTCCAGCCTCCAAATCACATTGGTAATTATTCTGCACATCCTCCCTTTTCTCAAAATCCTTTTAGAGATGTGGGCACCGTATCTGACTGGCAGTGTTGTGCAGGGGAGAATTTGGCCAGCCTGTTCCCACTCATTGCTCCCCCATCCATGTCTCTCAGCTTGTTACCAGCACATCCCCTACTGATGGTGTACAAGAGGCAAAAGGTGCTCTGCGTAGAGCAAAAAGGACTCGTGGTCCCACAAAAAAAACTAATTTCCCCTCTACTTAATGCTAACTCAGGCAGGTCAACCCTCTGAGGTTCTCCCAAGGCACTGTCCTTCCAGGTCAGCTTTTACTGGAGGGTAAAAGACCAAGGAGCAGCAGGTTTTCACTGGGAATTGCACCTACCATTGTCCTTTCCCCATCATCACTACACTACCCCTGGATCAGTCACCTTCCTTACTGCTACATCACCCCCAGAAAGGCAAACAAAGAAGGGCTTTGAGCAGAGAAGAGGAGGGCAAGGCAGCTGGCCAAGAAGGGCAGAGGAGCTGGACACAGAAAAGAAATGTGAATGGTTAGAGATCATCACAGAATGGTTGAGGTTGGAAGGGACTTCTGGAGGTCATCTTGTCCAACCCCCTTGCTCAGGCAGGGCCACCTAGAGTTGATTGCCCAGGAGCATGTCCAGACAGCTTTTGAATGTCTCCAAGGATGGAGACTCTGCAACCTCTCCGGGTAACCTGTGACAATGCTCAGTCACCCTCACAGTGAAAAAGTGCTTCCTGGTGTTTCCAGGGAACCTGCAGTGTTTCAGCTTGTGTCCTTTGCCTTTGGTCCTGTCCCTGGGCACCCCTGACAAGAGCCTTGGCTTCCTCCTCTTTTCACCCTCCCTTCAGGTAATTTATAGACATGGACAGGTTTCCCCTCTGAGCCTCCTCTTCTCCAGGCTGCACAGTCCCAGCTCCATCAGCCTTTCCTCGTACGTGAGGTGCTCCAGTCCGTTCATAATCTTTGTGGCCCTTAACTGGACTCTGTCCAGGGTGTCCAAGTCCCTTGTACTGATGAGCCCAGCAGTGGATGTGGTAGTCCAGGTGTGACCTCACCAGTGCTGAGTAAAAGGGAAGGATCACCTCCCTTGGCCTGCTGGCAATACTTGACCTAATGCACCCCTGGATATCATTAGCCTTCTGTGCAGCAAGGGCACATTGCTAGCTCAGGTGAAGGTGGATGCAGCTAGAGGGCATGAGTGCAAGAACTTGCCCTGTCTAGGGCTGCAAGAAGGTTTGCTGGGGGCACAGGGCTGTCCTACAAGACACAGTAGCATAAGTAGCCCTACAGTCTCATCTTGTGCTTTCCAGCCTAACAGAGCTGGGTAATTGCTTTATCTATCAGACTCCTTGCATTAACAGGCAGTAATTGGCACCTGTGTTAGAGCCTGGTTTCAATTACTGCTGAATGCAGCTCAGACTCCAGAGCTGGGAGATTACATGGGGGAGGAGCGGTTATGCTTCTGTTTACTCTCTCTTTCCACCAGGTGCTCCTCTTCCCCCAGGGATGAACCATTTTTTGCATTTCTTGCTTGTGCCTTGAATTTGCAAAGCCACCAGCAAGGACTGCATGGGAAGTAAATCTTGTGCCTCTCAGGAGGAGCACAGAAAGCGGGCACAGCTGGCACAGTGCTCAGATCTATTCTTCCTCATGTGGATGTTTCTTACAGAAGCCTCTACTAGAAATCCTATACTGAATGGTGAGGTAGCAAGGTGTGGGAGGGAATTGATCTTTGTAGACAGTGGTGTGCCCCCAGCCCCATGCAACAGCAATCCTGGGAGCATTTCCCAGACTCTTCCCTCAGCTATACATCTCTCCTTGGCTTCCACTGCGTCAGCACTCCCCTGTGCTGGGCCCAGCCTCCTTCTGCTGCCATTCATCATTTCTGATCCAATAAATTACAGCACCGTTAAAATGCACAGGGAATTGTTTTCTGTGTTTTAGAGCCATGAGCCCTTAAATTTCCATTTATTTAGTGGATGATGAATGGACAGTTGTGGTTGGTGCTGGAGCCATACAGAGGCGGGGAAGACAAGTGCTCCCTCTCCCAAGCTTTGCACCAGGGTCCTTACCAGTTTGTGAGGCAACAGCTGTCTGGGCCTCCCCTTACCAGCAAAAGCCCCTGGTTCAGCTCATGACAGGAGTCAAGGGAGGGGTTTGGAGGGGCTAAGTCAGAGCATTTAGGCTTTATTTTGTGCTGTGGGGAGAGTTTTATGTCTGGGAGAAGGGAGGGAGCTGCTGTGTGGGATGCCAGGGCAATTGGTTGTGCTACAGAAGCAGGGCTGGGGTCTCAGTCCCTTCAGCTGCCTGAAAGACTGATTCAGGTAGTGGGTAGGAGCCCTGACATCAGGAAGCAGGGATATATGGAGATCCTCAGCACAGAGCGAGGGCAGTGGAATGAGGAAAAGGGCTGGGATGGGTGGTGGAAGCACAGAGGGCTGGCTGGAGGTGTCTGGGGAAAGACTGTGCTGGCATCCAAGGAATGCTGTAGCTTAATGGCTTGTCAGTGGTGGGAGAAGTCCTGCTTGATGCTGGAAGTTAGGAGGCTCTAGTAAGATAGCCATTGCTAATAGTGAGGATCCAGGACTGCTGGGAACACGCACTGACCACCCTTGGGGAGGCTGACCCCGAGCAACCCCAGCATGCAGCAATGGCGGAATGCAACGTGTTTGAGATGGCAGCTGTTGCCCAGTGCTGAGAGTGGTCCTCCTGAAGACAGTGAGGTTATTTACCACTGATGTGTATGTGTTTCTGTCCCAGTCAGTCCCTCTTCAGCCAATGCACACTTTGCTGCATCTGTGCTGTATTTGCCTTTCTTCTCCCCTGTAACCTGGAGGCAAAGGCTGCACCTGTATCACAGTGCTGTGCCGATGTGGGGCACATGGTGGACACGTGGGAGGCATGGCCTCACTGCTTGGTTTGCTTCCTTCTTTCTCTATGTGCCTGTGTTCTTGCAAATGTAGTTTTAAGTCAGTCTTGTAGCACTTTGGACCTGTCTAATGGTTTTAACACTGGACATAAGCTTTGCTGTGTGACTCTTGTCCCACAGTTGAGTCTGAGTCCTGCCTTAAGCAATAATAAATACCTGATCTAAGCTACTCTGCCTGTACTGCTAATGCATTTCAGTTTTTCTACTCTTCCCTGTCTCTTCAGGCTGCTGGGAAAAGCCTGTAAGAGGCCCCCAGCTCCATTCCTCTGCTTGGGGACACAGTACAGCAGCCATCCTGCTGCCCTGTACCTCCAGCACTTGTGTAAATGGTAGGAGGAGGCACAGAAGGAGTTAAACAGTGCTGGAAAAATTGGTATTTAATCCATTTCTGTCCCTTCTAGCAAACCTAGATGGGAAAATGCCTCCCTGTTGGAAACAGTGGCTCTCAGAAATGGAAATGCAGGATGGCTGAGGATTAGGGTGCCTATCGCTGGAAATGGGTTTCTTATCGTCTCTCTGAGCTGAATTGGTGGGACAGCCTCTGAAAATTGAATTGCCTTCCCTGTTTCTGTCTCTGCCATTGCATTTCTCCTGTGCTCTAGCTTTACACCCACCTTCTCAGCCCATGGTCTCCCTTGTCCCCATCCTCAGCAGAGCAAGGGCCACCTCTGAGAGGGTGCATGTCTGTGGAGAGGAACTGTCCCAGATTGAAGGCAAGCAGGACTGGCTACACCTGTGAAGATTCATCCTTTGGATTCTGAAGGCCAGGAGGATGTGGTCCCTCTTTCCAAGCTTCTCTCTGACCTTGTGAGGACAGTGGTGGCCTGGCAAAGCCTTGTTTAGGGCAGCATGAGTGGAAGTGTAAAATGATCAGAAGATATCAGGCACAAATGAAAATGAGAGCTGGTGATGAGGAGCTGGGGGGGGGGATGGGGACAGGGGGAGGCAAAGGGGAAGGTGAGAGTAACTGGAACAGATCAAGGAGAGACCAGGCTGAGCACATCA
>NW_010338088.1:13428-22189 GCF_000700745.2 Antrostomus carolinensis
CAGACTGAACCCTAGGTCTTTGCTGCACGAGGTGGAGGCATCTCTCTCCCATCATCACTCAGGCTCTGTCCTGGGATGGCCATGGTGGCTCTTTCAGTTCCTCCTCACAGTCTCTGTGTTTTGAAACACCCCACACCACAAGCACCAGCCAGCCCCTATCCAGCTCTGTGTTGGCCCCAGGTGTCCCCACAGAGCATGGGCAGTTCCTGGCTTCCCAGGCCTAGGGCAGGTTAGGCTGAACACAGTGACAGGGATGTGGGCAGAGCAGTGGCAGCCACAGAGCAATCCTTAATGCAGTTTTGGAAAGTTTCCTTGTTTCCACCCCTGCATGCTTCTACACAGTCTCTGACCTACCCTGTGGTTCTGTGCCTGGGGAACAGAGCCATGGAGTTATCCCAGGAGTATTTTGCAAGGGTTTTTTTTCCTCAGCTCTTGGTCCAGGGCCCTGTTCCTTAGTGTCCAGGTCCACCTGCGTTCTGCCGCAGGAGCAGTCTTGGTGGGAGCCAGCACATAGCTGCCCCTGTGTCACCTGTGGATATGAAGGCTCACCCACCTGGGCACAGCTGTGCCTGGCCTGGATGTGTATTTTGCCCTATAGGGCCATCACAACTCCCTGGATGTAGTCATGTGTTTAACGGTTTATCCAAAGCAACTTCTATCTCATTTTGGGCTAAAACTGATAAATCAAGGTGACTTTGGGCAGAGAAATAATTCCTTTCCCAGGATTTGCATAATCCTGGCTGGTGTTATGATAATAGTGTTTGTTAAAGACAGAACACAATGAATTAATACTGTTAAATTGCTGCTGCAAAATGTGAAGCAGGTAATTTACTGTGGGTGCAAGGAAGAGCGTGATTACAGCAGGCACGGCTGTGGTAGCATCAGGCACGGCTGTGGTAGCATCAGGCACAGACTTGTTGCCACAGGCATAGCCAGGGTGTAGCGCAGTCAGCAACAGTTACCCCTTCGACTCTGCTTGACTGAGGCTTGAGGCTATGCCAGGCTTGTCCAGGGGAAGATTCCCTGTTCCAGTCCCTCTGCCTGCTGTCTCTGTGGGGCTGGGATCTGCTTTGACCGCCAGACCGTTCCTGTGAGCCAGCCGTGCAGGACCGATCCCTGCTGGAGTGGGGGACAAGGGAGCTGAGGGTGACCTGCATCATGCTGGTGCTGAAGGGACCTCGGGGCACAGAGATGCCCTGGGGGTTTGCAGCGGTGAGGAGGTGGGCCCTGGCACTGTGCTTCATGCCACCTTGGCCACCCCAGCAGCCAAGAGACTTCGATGTCATTCAGCCCCTATGAGGTTTTCCCCCACCTGAGAAGAGTGAAGGCCCCATGGTAGGTAAGCCAGCCTGGAGACCTGCTGGCTTTAGCCCCAGTCCTCAGCTTTCATTGTGCAGCCGGGCTCAGCTGAGGGACACGGTGCTGCAGGATAAGCAAGGAGGAAAAGTTGGCATGAGGCAGAGGTGGAGAGAGAGGCCTGGGAAAGGTGCACTGGTGCCTCACTTGTTCCCTGGGCTGGTGCTGCAGTTCCAAAGCCATCCTTGCCTGCCAGCCCCCACTGGAATCCTAATGCACCGTTTATCTCTGCAGCTCCATAGCTCTATCAGAGGGAGATGCTGTGTGGGAGCCAGAGCAGGATTTCAAGCTAATTGGATTCTGTGTCTCTGTGGTTTCCCATGTAGGCAGGCGACAGGGATTAGTGCTGTATTTCTGAGGAATAGAGGAGAGCAAGGATGACCTGCATAGGGATTTCCTCCTGCATAGTCCCTGCTGCTAGCTTCAGTAAAGAACTCTTTTGGAAAGGCTGTTGATGTGGAATGGCCCAAAGTAGTGTGTCCCCATCACTGTTTAAATCACTTGTGCTTTTCCTGAATCTTTGAGCCAGGTGCAGTCCCCTTCCCAGGGAAGAAAACGGCTCAAATACCTCCTGAGCCTAAGCAAGCCTGACAATGATCTGTTCTCTCCTGCTAGCCCCATGCAGGGGGAAGCAAGCAGGGAAATCAAAGAACTGGTGGCTCCTGCGCACAACCAGCCAGCTGCCTAACTTTGCTCCCCTTTCCATCCTCACTTCCCTTCCCAGGCCCAGCTGCTGGCTGGGAGCAGCACACGTTTGAACTTTCTCCCTTTCCCCAAGTTCCTATCCTTGTTTTAGAGCCTGTCAGGGCAGGAGCAGGGTTCACTTCATTAACACAGATTTATTCCTGTATAAACATTTCATTCCTTTAATTGCAAAGCAGTCGTACTGCAGGCAGCAGTGGTAATGGCTCCATTTGCAGTGGGTGTTGAGCGCAGCACGCGTGGCATGTGGCTGAGTGCTCACACAGTTATGACATGCCATGGTGTCTACATGTAGAAGTGTGTGCTGGGCAGTGCAGGATCAGCCAGTCTGGGTAAGTGTGTAACCCTGAGTACCATGCTATCCTAGCAGGTCTGTGTTGTCCCTAGTTCTGTGGTAGGGCCAGAATATTGCCCTCACTGTGCAGAGGAAGGACAGAGGCCCAGAGGTGCCAAGAGCCTGACTCTAGAAGCAGTGGCAGACAGAACGTTGAACACACCCGTGTGTCAGCAGTCTCTTTGCCCTGTGCCCACTCTGTGACATGCACACAGACATAATCACCTCGCTGTGCATCATGAAAGCTGCCAGGGTGCTGGGAGTCCAGTGTCTCTGCTGTGCTGAAGGACAGCCCTCGGGCACCTGGATGGTGGGATGGAGTCCTGGGGCAGCAAGATGGAGGCAAGGTCTTCTTAGGGCCTCTCAGCCTCTCTGGGGCAGTGGGGTATGCCTGGGGTCACCGTTTTGTGGCTCCTGGCACAACAGTACGTATCTTGGGCTCCCTGACCTGTGATCTGTGGAAAAGCACGTTCCCCAGGTCCCTCTGCCTTGCCAGGTTCAGTCCTTGCTCAGCCAGCACAGACTCAGCCATGCAGAAGGCTGGGGGGGAGAGAGGGTGTGAGCCCTTCTGCCTGGTCCAAGCCAAACCGAGGGAAGATGCTTCTACCAGTAGGGCCAGGGCCTGATCCCCTGAGGAGATCCAGGGTGTGGCCTGTTCCTGCCCTTGTCATTTACTACCCACAGCACTACTGAAATGCCGCTATCTCCCAAAAGCTTCCTGGCAGCCCACTCCTGGCAGTACAACAGCTCTGAGACCCCGCTTAGCCAGGGATCGGTGCAGGAGGATGCACCCAGTCAATGGTGTCTGCTGGGCTCGGAATGCAGGGGTGGCAGGTACTTGCCAACATGCGGCTGCAGTTCATGGTTTCTGTTCTCTCATATGCTCATCCAAATGTTAATTTTATGGATGTCTTTATAAATCTTGTGGGTTTCCCCTGGCCATAGGCTGCACAGATTTCATCTTGTTGAGAGGCGACACTTCTGGCCTTTGGTACCAGGCTATCAATTTAATACTCTGAGAGTAATAAAACACATGGGACCATATTAACTCACAATTACTCTGCTGCTCCTTCCTGTAACTCTTTCTGTGCCATCTGATATCCTAGGATGCTGAATAAGTGCCTCAGCTGCTGGCAGAGCCACAGGCTTGGGACAGCAACAGCCAGAGCCAGCTGGAACAACTATGTGGTTTCCAGATTGTGAGCAGAAGACTCCGGTTTGCCAAGAAAATGGAGATTCGTGCCCACCTCTCTGTTAGACCTGGCAATCTGGAGAAATGCTTGTATCCCACCTTTGAGACTTCCATGTGTTCTGAGCAGGGGGACACCTGCAAGTCGGCCAGCCACACAGCGTATTGATTTGCCAGGCTGAAAGGAAAGGCATTTCTCTGCTCACTGCGAGACAGCCTTGGCTGCTGATGAGCCTGGAAGAACATGTTTAGGTCATTCCCTTGATGTAAAGTTTAAGTGTTTAGCTGCACCTATTGAAAACAAAGCAACAGCAGCAGCAACAGCAGCAGCAAAAGAATTGGATGCCTTATCAATGCCTGGGTTTAGGATCTGCATCTAAGCCCCTACCAAGTATAGCGCACTGAGGTCCTCACTGGACAGTGCCTTGTGTTGAGAACGCTGCTTCTCAGCACTTTTTCACCTGTGGTCAGCTATGCAACAGCTCAGCCTCACTTCACCCCAGTTGACAGTCTTGCAAAATGGATTTTTTGACTCAAAATTTTTGCCTGGGGTTTTTGAATAAGTGCCTGATGTTTTAAAGCATGTCCATGCAATTTCTGCTCTCTCAGCTGATTAAGAGGGCCTCTTTATGTTGTAGCCTTACTTTCAGCCACTCAACTGCTGTGAGAATGCCAGTGACCAACTCGAAGAGTTATTTGAATATAGGTCTTTTGTTGAGTAAATATGGATCTGGAAGAGTAATTTTTTTTCTACCCTGGACATCTCCTGTTTCAGTAAATCAGTAGATTTCTCATACATTTAACTTGTATTGTTTTGCAAAAAACACTTTATAAGTTTATATTTTAGCATCATAAAGCAGGTTATCTTTTGGACAGCATGGCTCGCAGCTTTCATGACTTCATAACAACTTGCAATATGCCTATTAGTAAAAGAAAAAAACAAAACTTCATCATGATGCAATATGTTTAACAGTCCCATAATGCCTGAATGGCCTCTTCCTCTTATATTTGTGGGCATGTCACAGAATCACAGAATTGCCTAGGTTGGAAAGTACCTTTAAGATCATCGAGTCCAGTCATTAACCCAACAGGCAATTCCTCAGCTAAACCATCCAGGCTCACCCTTTGCAGTCCCATGCCTAGAAGACCCGCAGAGTCCAAGACAAACACTAGGAGATACCTCTTTCCAGACATGGGCAGAGGTCCTGTGTATTTCCCCCCTGCACTCTGTCTCTCTGTGTGCCTTTTCCCATCACCCTCTCTCCCCAGGCTCTTCCGGGCTCTTGCTGGCATGGTCTGCCTAGGACAGAGCCCTTTGTGCTTCAGCTGTGCTCCGTCACACCCTGCAGAGGGGACTGCAGGGGCCTTTGCCTGCTCAGAAAGGCTTGTTCCGTTTATAGTCCTGTCTGCAGCATCCAGAGAAGCACTAGGTACTCAGAGCCCCCTCCTCCATGCCCAAGACCAACTCTGCTCCATGCAGAAGGCAGTGGCTCCTGGTAGCACCTGTGTAAGAGCTGGTGAGGAGCTATGCTAAATGGGTCTAGGTGCTATGGCTGCCCTGTGGTGGCAACTAGCAGCTCCACGAGGATGGTCCCAGGTGCTGTCACTGATGCAGTGAGCACCCATGTCCCAGCTGAACTGTCACCTGAGTAGCAGCAGCAGATGGATGTGGAAAGCCTTTAAATTCAGCACATGATCAATACTAAACTGATCTTCTGGAGTCTCTTATAAGATTACCCCAGCCTCATGCATCCAATTGTAAAAAAATCACTCAGCACACTAGGGAGATGTGAGAAACACTGCAGATCCCATTTAGGATGCACAGAGCCAGAGTAAGTGACTTCACAATTGTTTCCTGCAGTAAATAATTTATCCACTTTACATTTGGTTTTATTGCTGGTCCCACACCCCTGCCTCAGTTCCTTTCTACCTGTTTCCCTCTTCTGTCCTGAAATTCCCATTCTGGGCAGTTTCTGTCATCATGATTCCCTACCATGCACACCTGTGTGCTCCTACACACAGGCAGACACAAATCTGTCCCAGTCCAGCTTTTACTGATTGCCATACCAGGGAGAATAGTGCTGGGGTACAAACGATGCTGTTTCACTGCTCAGCACTGGCAGAACTGAGCTGGTCTCCATCTGGGCTCTGGCCTGGCTTTACCCACCTTGGTCTCTGCCCCAGTGCTGCTTTCACATGGTGCCAACATGCAGAACTGTTTGGTATGCATTAACGATGGTAATAGTATTTCTGTGTCTTCTTTGAGATGAAAACTGTTGGAATCTGAGAGAGTGTCAGGAAGAGCATCACACCTGCTTGCCCTGCCCCTGTTCTGCTGCAGCTAGTTCCTCCTGGCCACTCTGGAGACACAGCATGGGATAGAAGGACTCTTGGGCCAAACTTTTGCTGCTCCCTGTGGAAACCATGTTGACTGTGTCTGGAGCCCTGCAGACGCCTTCGTGGGAGTGCTCTCATTTGCACAGGTGGGTGCTGTGAGGCTCTGGTCCCACCTCTGATCAGTGCGAAGGCCAGAAGAGTTGAGATCACGGTGGCTGTGGTCTGACCTGAACTGCATCTTCAGGAATAGACCTCCTTTTCAGGTGTTGCCCAGCTGTCTTCACTGGCTCTTCTAACACTCCTTCCACCTTCCAGCAAAGCAGCAGGTGACCTTTTGGAGAGAAATTATCCCTGCATCAATATGGTATTTTGCATGCTGTCCCCTTGGGATCTGTAAGAATATGCCAGATCAGTTATTCTAATCCTCTGCTTTGTGAGGTGCCAGCGAGATCCCACCATCTGGGAGGCAGTGACTGCTCTGGGTGTCTTGGCTCCTAACTAGAATCCCTGAAATGCCTCAGGGGCATTTCTTCAAGGGCCCCTCAGGGACACCTACTGGGCCCTGGGCTGTTGAGGGCTAGAGTGCCTCAGGCACAAGCTGCTTTGCCAGTTTCTGACCACTGCTGCTCCTTGCACAGGAATCTGTCTGCAAATGGATTGTTCCTCCATGAGGTGTGAGTCCAAGGCTCCCAGTGCCTGGGGCATGCAGAGCATTACACTCCCAGCTCCAAATAGGCACGTGCACATCATGGGCAGTGTCCCCAGGAGTGACCTCTAAGCTGGGCAAAGGGAGTCTCCACCTGACCTTGGCCTGAGGTTGCCTGTTTTGTCACATCAGCGAAGGCTGGTCCCTAACCTTGGGATCCTGGCCAGGGTGGGGAGGGTAAGGAGGTGCATGCACAGCCCTGCTGGCCCCCCGCCATCCTGCTGGCTGCCAGCAACTTAGTGGGGATGGAGGAGCACAGGGAGGCAGCGGGCATCTCTGCTGTCTCTGGGGCCAGTCCCTGGAGCACTCTGGATTCCCCCGCAGATGAGAGTTGGTGGCACTCAGCATCTCTGGAGCCATTCTCAAGGCTCTGAGTTTGCTTTCTGTTCAAGGCACGTGCCTTGGCTCACCCCCACATGCTTCCCGTGGGTTTAGGCGCGCAGTGCCAGTGGGGCTGGCTGCTGACAGTCCCCTTGTGCCACCAGACAGCATCCTGTGCATCTGGGGCTGCACACAGCTGCGTCAGGCTGAGCTGATAGGCCTGGTGTGAAATAAGAAGAATGGTCTGAAGTTGGTGAATATTATTCTAATTTATAATCTGCTGCTTTGCGGAGCTCCCAAGTTAATTCTCTCTAGATACATAAGTAGACCACATGTTTGCTTTGCTTCAAATGTAATAAATACTACACTCTGTCCCCTGCTTTTGGTGCTGGTTCCTGTCAGAGCATTCGTCCCTATAGCTAATTCCTCACACTTGTCTCCGAGGCTCCTGGGACCTGGGCTGAGCATGGGGCGGAAACACCAGGCTGCAGGACACTTGTGGCACAGAGAGATAAATTGCTGATCAAAGGGCTAGTGCACAGTGCCTCTGAATGTTTAGTTGCAGGCAAGGCAGTCCAGCCCACTTGGGAAAGGGCTTTGTTCCTGACAGTCTGTTTGCCTGGCTCTGTTCTGTGGCAGTGAGCAGCTGGGGTGGGATGGGGTGCTGAGATCTGTGCTCCCTCAGGCCACAAAGAACTGGCAAAGGGTGGGGTCAATGGGGTGTAACACCAGTGAGGAGGCTGTTCCTTGCGTCTCTCCTGGGGTCTGGGTGTCAGCATAGGGCTGCTGCAGAACTGAGTCACTGGCCTTGTGAAGGAAGAAAAGTCTCTCCAGCTGGTGCAAAAATGGCAGCTGCAGCCATCTTCAGGGTAAGGGTGCTGCCTGTCTCAGCATCACGCGCCCCTTGCTGCTGCTTCTGCCCTTCCCTGGTGCTATGGGGCAGGAGTTGAGCATGGCCTCTGCCATGGAGCCAGGTCAGGAGCTACATCCCTGTTACCCCGATCTCCTGGAAAAGCCAGGAGGAGGTGGGGGGGGGGTCCCAGGAGGTAGAGCAGAGCCTGCCTGTGACATTCATGGCCCTAAAGTGTCAAGATGCCCAAAGAAAGGCCTGTGCTCTCTCTGCAGACAAGGACGGTACCTCCCAAGAGTTTGGGCACTGGTGGCCCAGGAAGTGCTAGTACCTTTGTCAGGTGGAAATAGAGGGGATGGGCAGTTCCTTGTTCCTTCAAAGGCCTCCTATGCATGTAAAACTAGAACCAATTTTGCAATGCCTTGCTGATCCCTCTCACCTCCTTCCTTACCTGCAGGAGATGGAGATTGGTTCCAGATTTGCTGGTAACAAGGGTGCAGAGAGATTTGCATCAGAAAAAGCCAAGTGCTGGACCTTGGGCTTTAGTTTTTGTTTCGATTTTTTTGTGGCTGATCACAATCTTCATGCTCTCTGCCTTGTTTCCTGCCTCCTTCCCCAGTATGATCATTGTGGTCTTTTCACCTACCTAACCAGTCAAGCCCATCTCACAGGCACTGAATGTGAAAATGGGTTGAAAAGCCGAGATTTTTTCTTTGCCATCATGTCTATCCTCCATCTAAATTTCAGGACTGCCAGGACTGAGGCAGCAAGCTCTGATACAGAAGCAAGCATAAACTTTTGCTGAACTACCAACTCCTGTTTGTCCTGCTGCCTGTGGCTTCCATGGTCCCCAGGCACCAGGAGACCTTCCCCAGGCCTTCCTCTCCTTTCCACACCTGGGAAACATCCTTCATCCTTGCTTATTTGCCCTTATATTACCCTTCCGTTCCTCTGGTGCTGTGTTGG
>NW_010338088.1:22221-29056 GCF_000700745.2 Antrostomus carolinensis
GAGATGCCTTTGGTGGAGGGTGAATGAATAGGAATCAGTGTGTGCTAGGTCAAGGCGCCCACTTCCATCTGGTTTGATGCAATGATAAGTTTATTGATTGCTGTGCAGAAACGTGGGGGCAGCTTACTTGGCACTGTGTTTTCACCATCTCCCGAGGAAAGAGAACTTTAAAACATCAGTTCAGAATGTAGTTTAACAGTGAATTTCAGCACTCCTGCCACTAACAGCCAGACCTTGCTCTTCTCTCTCACCTGGTTTTCCCCCTTGTATCCTTCTCTGCTGGCATCTCAGTGCAAGCAAAGCACTTGCCTGGCCTTGGGCTCCTGTCCTGCCCTGGGTGGTCCAGAGCCAGCCACACTTGCTGGTGGTCCAGAGCCACACACTTCATATCCTTCAGTTTGCCTTAGGGCAGGGACAAATTTCTTCAGCCCTGGTAGGGAAGAGGTGCTGGCTTCTCACTCTGTGCCACAGCACCCAGTTCTGTGCTTGCCATAGGCATGAGGAGCCTGGCTCAGCATCTGCAAAATGTCTGATGGCACCAAGGGTACACACTTCCCACCTACCCTTATGTCATGGGGCTGAGCATTGACTCTGCACTCCCTGGGGAGGTTCTAGCAGGAAGAGCTGTGTTGGGGGCTCTCGGGGATAGAGATGCCAGCCTGGCCTTGGGGCACATGCCCCCCCCATTTTCTGGAGGCCCAGACACTGCCACTGGTGTGCCCCATGCTGGGCTGCCAGGGAGAGGAGCCAAGCAGCAGCTGTTATCAGGCTCACACAGACCTTCCCATCTGGCTGCTCTTCTGAGGAGTGATCCATGCAGGTGCCGGCAGCTTTCACTGGGAGATGCAGCCAAGGCAGGAGGTGCAGCTGCTCTGTCTGCAGAGTCTTGGTGAGTAACGGTCTCAGTCTGCCCCTCCAAGCCAAGTTGGTGCAACCCCAGCAGTGCCTGCAGCCCCCTTCTCATCTTAGATATGCTGATATGGAGCCCCGGGACTTGGGTCAGCTGAGGCAGCTTGAGCAATGTTGCAAGAGGCTGGAAATACAAAGCCCAGCCTGGGTCTGGGTCCATACCATTGGGGATGGAGAGCTGGTGAGCTGCAACAAGAGGATGCACAAGGCCCTTGAGACTCTAAAGCCACCACTTCTCACAGCTGCTGTGAGGCGCAGTCCTCTCTAAACCCTCCCCTCTCCTCTGTGGAGGTCTGCCAGGGCACTCAACACTTGGGATCAGGGATCTGCTGGCAGACATGGCCAGTGTATTGCTGCTCTTTGTCCTCCCCACAGCTGTTTGCTTGACTGGCAGCAGGGGAAGGTGAAGGGAAAGCTGCCCACCTGCCTGGATGGAGCTCAGACTGAAGACCTTCCCTGTGGTGGTGCCAAGCCCTGCGACTGCAGAGCCACTGAGAATGAGCAATGTCCTGAGACAGGACATTGTCATCTCTCCTGTGTCTCCTGAAGCTATCCCCAGAGCTTCTTGGGGGAGCTGAGCTACTGGGTGCCCACCACCCTGTTGTCAGACCCTCTTGCTTTGCGTAGCCTGGCCTGAAGCAGAGGTGTGGGGCTTGGTCCTGCTGTGCTGTGGAGGTTGAGCTGGGCTGCAGCTGTGCCACACTTCTGCAGTACCCTCAGGTGCCTGCTGCTTGCTCTGTCCCTGGCAGATGGGGAGGGGTGCTGGCTCCTGGGGAGCTGTGCCAGGACATGTTACCAGGCCTGCGATGGGAGTGTTTCTCCCTGGTTGATGCAGTTTGTTTCAGAGGTGATGGAGCACTCGCTGCAGGAGCAGAGCAAAGCTGGTGGGCACAGGGGCAGCCAGGCTGGTGGAGTGAGACATTTTAAATTATTATCATTCCAGCTCTCTGCAGCCCGTGTCTTGCCAGGAGCTGCTCTCTGTTTTCAGTTAGTTTTGTAACTGCCTTAGATCCCAGTAAACACGAGCTTTCCAAGTATGTTGCAGGAGACAGAGCAGCTCTGGGCATCTTGGTTGTGTCCCTGGGGATAGGGCTGCTGGGTGCTGCTCACACTGTGACACAGCTGCTCCACACCTTAGCTTTGGGGATCCCCAACACCTTCTCTGGGGAGACTGAGACAGGGGTCTGGCTGTGGAGAGGGAGAGAGCAGTCCCCTGACTGCCACCTTGGAGAGCAGGACTCTGCTCTCAGCCTGGATTGGACACTCTTACTACAGCTCCACTCCCTCTGTGTTTCCTGCTCTTTTTTTCACTCGTCTACATCACAGAGAGAGGACAAAGGACTGGTAACAGAGCTGAGCACCCGGGACCACCAAGCCCCACCAACCTTCTCAGCCTCAGGTTCCCTCATCTTTCTTGGTACCAGAGAGCTGCCAGTGTCAGACCCTGCTTGCACCCAGCTTCCCCATCCTTGCCTGGCTCCTGCCCTGAATATATTTTTTATATTTTATGACTCTCAGAGGTTTTTAAATTTAATGGGTTCTTTTGGGTTTTTTTCTTTCTTCCTTCTTATCACCTGAGCTGGATCCTCTCTCAGCTGCTGCCAGCTCCAGGGATTACAAGTGAATAATTTAGGTCTGATGGTGCGTTTGAAGTTTAAGAGAAGGAAGTGGCATGTGTAGACTGCTCCTCATCGCTGCCCCAGAGCCATGGCGCAGGCTGCTGCTGTTTCTCCAAAGGCGATTTCAAGGATTCCCTAAGGAGCCATGCTCTGAATATTGTATGACCCTACTCGGGCATGGCCTTCCAGATCCTGGCAGGCTGGAGGCCAAAGCTCCTAAGGCACCACAGGGGCAATGGGCTCGTTTTCGCCCAGCTGCCCTGACAGGCAGGTCCCCATGCAAGAAGGCAGCTCCCCAGCAGCAGCACTGGAGGACTGTTGGGTGTGCTGTGGACTGAACCACAGCACACTGCCTGTGTGAGGGACTTGAAAGGCCAGGAGGGTTTAAACACCAAACCGTGTGTGTGTCTTGGCAGCTGGAAGCATAGTGAAGAAGGCAATGGGCAAACATGACCTGCTGGAGAGCTGACTTGGGGGCTAGCTGCTGCTAGGCGAAAGGAGGTGCCTCTGGGGTCACCAGCCTGTTGTCTCCAGATACTGGTGGAGGAAGGAAGGACTTGCAGTGTGCTGAGCAGTGGCAAAGCAGAGCTGCTGGCTGGCTTGCTCATCTTTGCTGAGTGCAGAGCACACCACCACTTGACCCTCCCAGGATGCATTGAACTCCACAGAGTGCCGAAGCAGATGAGACTTCCCATGTCCAGGGAGTGTGTGTGCTGCCCACAGTGGTCTCAGTGGTCTGTGCTTGCATGATGTCAAGTGTTGCGAGATCTCAGGACAGGGGGCACAGAAAGATACTCTGGGAAATTCTTTTTAACCCCCTGTGATTCACTGTGCAGAAAGCTGAGCCACTTAGGTCAGGGCTGGTTCAGTAGCAGCCCCAATGGAGACAATCTTTTCCTCATACATATACTTCTCTTTGCAGGGTGGCTCTGACAAAATTTAAGTATGAACTTCTGTGGTTTCCAGGAGCTCTTGGAAGAATTAACAAGCATATCACAGCGTCCAGTGTTAAATCCAGCCCTGCTGGGATGCAGTAGAGAACGGAAACTGTCAGGCAGTTTGAGATCCACTTAACAGCAATTAGTGCAGATGAAAGAAGCAGTAACGTGAAAGCCCCAGTCTCTGTGCCTCGGGTGGGAGGAGGAAAGGAATGTGTAAGAGAAAATGTAAACATGACAAAATGTGGCTGTGTATCCCACAAAACAATGAATCATTTTAACATTTCCAATCCTTTTCATGCAAGCAGAAACAGTCGATCGATATGTGACAGAATTAAAAGCCTGCAGTAAAACCTTGGAGCTGAGAATCTGAGAACTGTGAACACAGGCTAATCTGTGGAATTCTGCATACAGCATAAAAGGAAAGGCAAGCATACATACAAAAGCCAGAAGCTGCAACAGCAGAAGTCTGCTGGACAAGAGGACTCCTCTGCCCACCCAGAAGAGCACCCATCGGAGAGGAGAAACCATCACTGGCAACGAGTATGGAGCACCTACAGAAAGTAGGAGTACTTCCCAGAAAACTCCAAGTTACAACAATGTGGCCCTCAGCCATATGCTTGTGGAAGTCTGCAAAATTATTCAGAATGTGTATTCATAAAAGCTGCGGCCATAGCCATAGCTCTGGAGGACTTTCAACCAGTGAGAGCATCTCATAGACTTTACACTGTGAAGTGGTGAAAACAGTCAAGAGATGCCATTCTATGGTTCTGTGCCATGGCTAACTTCAAGACAAAGACAATTTCAAGATAGGTTAGTAAGATGGTATTCCTGGAAAAAGGAAAGTCAGGCGTACAACAGCTAAACAGGTGAATAATTACTTATGTGCACAAAGGGCATGATGGACTATGCTTGAATCTATTCTAAAAATACCTATATTAGACCATTTGTAAAGTAGTAAGGAAGACACAATTGCATAGTTTGGAAATTTTAGAAAGTTAGGATCATTCTCTGGATCCTGGCAATTGAGTGAGCAGAGGAGCTCAACGTGATGCACTTACATATCTTTTGGGAGGTTCAGATTCCTGCAGCTGCACTTTGGAAAAGCTGTATAAGCTTATCATATACGCAGAGAAGCCTGCTACTGGCAACAGTAGAACAATAAATGGCACAAGGAAAGCATAACTTTAAAGAGAACTCAGTACAACAGGGGCTGCTGGAGGGATGAAGGAAGCCGAGGGATGGACTGCACATGCACATATATTGTCTGTTAAAAGCAGCGGACTTAATAGTGGGGGTAGCTGAGCAGGATTTGAGTCAGAGGGGACTGGGCATGATGAAAGGTAAGCAGAGCTGGGCCTGATGTTGCACCTTCCAGATGTGGGCACTGGATAGGGCTTCCTTTCCCTTCGGTGTAGGAGGGCTTTGCTGGTCCCTCCCAACCACATGATAGTGGTCTTCCTAATCCAGAGCACATATCCTTCAGAGTGCTGGGCTTAGTACTTGTGTACTCCAGAAGTGGTCAGATCACTCTGTCTTTCTGGAATGTGAGTCCAAAGACCATCCTAATACCAGAAATAAGTAACTATTTTCCAGCATACATCCTCTCCACAGCTTTTTGCAGCCACATGCGATACCGCAGTTCTCCTACCACCATTACAGAAAGATGATGATTGTTTAGGGCCCTGTTTCTCTCCGCTCTTGGCTGGTGTCACAGCCACAGAAGAGTGTGGGTGAATGTCTGTGTGAGAGAGAGTGTGCATGTGTGTTTACTAGGGAGAGAATGACAAAAGGAGGTTGTATCATGCTCCTCCTGCCTGTTATCCCTGTCCTAAGCTTTCCATCTGGCTGAGACCCCTGGGTGCAGCCCATACCTGATAGCCCAAACCTCTACCTTTGCTCTATTTTCTTTGCTCGGGTTTTCTATACTTCATATCTAGGGCATAGCTTCAGTTATCCACTCTCTTGCAATGCCTTGGTGGTGAGCCATGCATCTAGCTGTAGGACTTAGGAGCAAACACAACTTCGAATGACTGCCTGTGCCACCAATGGAAGGGCATTGTGTTAACATGTCCCATAGCAAGGGGTCATTCTCCCCACCTCACCTCTCAGTCACACTACCTGCCTGCCCACTAGCAGAGGCAGACACTTGCCATTGGGCTCTCTTCAGGCAATAGTCTGGGACTGGTCCAGCAAGAGAAATGCTGAATGACTGCTGCAAATAACTGCCCCAACCATTAATTTTTATAGGATGAGTGGTAGCATTTCAGAGCTGCACAACTAGCAATGGAGATGAAAGCTTGAAGCCAAATAGACATCACAGAGCTGGTACAAATGCTATTTATTAAAGAAATGCCTGGATTGCAGAGGAAGCAGAAAGATGCGTCTTGAAAGGAACCTTTAACGCCTGCAAGCGAAAAGCAACAAGGGCTGGGAAGCAAAGGGAGCTGCCAGAGGCAACAACTAATGGACCTGGTTCTGGGGTGAGCTGGCAGCAGGGAGCATGTGGCTGGGAGCCAAAGGGTAAGTTGCACTGCTTCATCTGTAGCCATGAAAGCAAGAGCTGAGCGAAGGGGCTGCCCAAGCTGAGCTGAGAGGCAAGAAAGTGCTGGGGGGAAGGGGATATCCCCAGGCTCCCACAGGGAACTGCTGTTCTTTAGTATGGTCTGTACAGAGAAACTAATAACCATGGGCTCCAGTCAGCAGGGTATGTTGCATTTCTGCACCCTTCAGCACTGGAGCAGGGACTCCAGCTCCCACCTCATGGTCCAGATCCTGTACCTCAGCTGCTGAGCTTGCCTGAGCAGACTCCCCATCCATCCCTTCCCCATGTGTCAGCACAGCCGCTCCAGGCGAGGCTCCAAGCCCTCCTTCCCCATCATTGCAAACAAGCCTGCCCCGTGCAAGGCCAAGTTTCCAGCTTCAAACAGTGAAGCAGCCTCTTTTTTTCTCCAGCTAGACTTACGGGGGTGAGCACCACACAGGCCACTGTTGTCTTCTTCCACAACACCTCCCTGGCCTCGGGCCTTGCATTTTCCCTTGCTAGCCCCCTGACTGCAGCGTAGCCTGTCTGGTCATGCCAGCCCCACAGCTGGGGGTACCACACACACATGCCTGTCCCCAGCCCCAGAGTCACTCTGAGCAGCAGAATCTGCTTCATTAGGTCGATTTCAAGAGCCCCTCCAGGTCAGTTAGCAATTACCTGCACCACATATGCACTTGGAAGGGAGCCTCTGATCTCTTCAATGCACTCATTTTCCTCTTTCAATTTCAAATTCACCTCACTGGAAATATGCTCTTCAGCCTCTTTTACAGACTATGGTAAATTAGGATTTCGTCCAGTTCTGTTGGTTTTGCTGATGTAGATGT
>NW_010338088.1:29092-34343 GCF_000700745.2 Antrostomus carolinensis
TGTGTCCAGACCCTCTCCATTCAAACTCTTTCAGCTAAGCTGCAGGTGATGTAATGGTACACACAGTATTTCTGCGCAGACCACTGGCTCTAGTGTGTCCTGAGGAGCCTCTCCCAGGATGGGCACTCTGGTGCCAAAGTTCCTCTTTGCATCTGTCCTTATCCTTGTACTGAAGCCTGACTGCCAACAACTCGTCACAAAGATGTTTTCCACAGTGACTTACTTCATGGTGGGCTCTTCAAACATAGCACTGATCACACTGTGGGAATGCTCCACCTGGGTCATTCTGCTGCTCAGCTGAGGGAGACACGTTCTCTTGCTAGTGCCCAAAGACATGCTGCAAAGGGAAGGGAGCTTCACCACAATCTTGCTGCTGGTTCATCTGCGGCGGTCTCTGCGGCCAGTGCAGAACCATCCATAGCGCTCCCCTCCGTAGACTCAGCTGGAGCAGGCAGGGCCAGCTGTCTGCATGCCTGCCCCAGGCTGCTGGGGAAGGGGTCTGACAGTTTGCTGCTGGCCTCTTCACAGGGCTCCTGGGGCCTGATGTGAAGTCACACGATGCCCTGTCCCAAACCAGTGGTTCAGTGCTCAGAGGCAGAAGCAATTTTACATAAAGTTCAATTAAATATTTGCTTTATAATTGCGCAACAAATTATTCATAAAGGCATTGGAATCTAATCACAAGGCTGACACCATGAAGTCTGCAAATGACACAGTACTTGGGGAGAATAAAGATGGGGGGAACTGCCAGGCTCTGATGACAGGCAGTGCCTAAATGTGTGGAACAGCGAGAATGCTCCCAGGAGAAGACTCAAAACAGCACCAAAAAGCCTTAGCAAGGCAGGGCTGTTTGGCTGGCAGGAGCAAGTGGGGTGGCATGTGAGAAATGGCTCTAGGCAATAGACTGGGGTCTTTGGCCCATGTGTGCCCAGCAAACTTAGGGCTTCGCAGGACTGTGCCCCTCCCAGCCACGTTGTGTCAGCTCCTTGTGAGGGCACACTCTGTGGTGTATTAAGGAGTGGCCCCAGCTCTGCAGGACCTGTGTGAGCACAGAACTGCTGCCTTCAGCTTTTGCGCCTGTCTTCAGCAGAAATCACAGTGCCGGGCCTTTTAGGGGGTGCAGAGGCCACTCCCTAGTGATGGGGTATAAAGAAAGTCACGTGGTGCAACCAGCCTGTGGGGTCTGTCTTTCTAGACCTGTACCAGAGCAGCATCCAGGAAAAGGCAGGAGTCAATCTGGGCATGTAATGTGCCATCCCACATTGCAGTCCCCAGGGCTCTCTGCAGGGAGTCTGGCAGGAGGTCTTGCTTCCGTGCACCCTTCATAGCATCCTGAGCTGCAGCTCTGGGAGCAAAGGCCTCTCTGCCAGTCCTAATAGCCAGCATTCAGCTCCTTTCAAGCTGAACTTGGAGGGCAGCAGACTGAATCCTGCTTCCCATGAAGAGCGAGACTGCTGGGACTGAGCAATGTGAATCTCTGTTCTGCTGAGATCAGGGGGGGTGAGGTCAGAGAATGAAACAGGTTTGCTGGGCAGGTGCTGAGCCCAGCTGCCACTGCAGCCAGGTATTGCTTTGCCTAGTAAGCACCCATCCATCCCAGATTCTGTCCCCTGCTGCCATCCTGGGCAGCGGGTGCAGACGGCCCCTGTCCCACTGGAGAGAAGCCCTGCCAGGGCACCCAGTGTTAAGTAGGCTCTGACTGACAGAGTAGCTGGGTCCTGGACAGAGAGCTGGACTGGAGATGGATTGCCTGCCAGCCAAATGTGGACATTAGACAGGGAGTTAGATTAATGGGAGCTGGCTCTGCCAACAGAGAGGTGAGTCACAGAGCTTGTCCTGTGCTGAATCTGTTTCTCCAATAGGGAAGAAGTAGAAGGATTTAGTGAGATTAATCTCTCGTAGAGTTGTGAGAATAGCCAGGATTCATGGGCTTCTCAGCAACACATTTCCAAGTAAGCAAACAGCACTTTGACTTGCTCCATGTGACACAGCATAGATCCATACTGGTAACTCTGGAATTCCCTGCCACTGATCACAGGTAAGATCGATCATAATTCTGTGATCATACATGAACCCTGCAAAGGACAGGCTGCACAGAAGCACAAGGAAAGCTGTGGCTTGAAAGCATTTCTTCCCTGAATTTTCCCAGTCATTGTCTGCAGTTGCTCTACCCCAAACAATGCTGGACCCTGCACAGAACACATGAGAAAATGATAAGAAAGAGCTCCTTTTGGCAGCTGAGAGGGGTTGGTGACACATCAGCTGGGAGTTTGGCAGGTCTCTCCCATCTTTGCAGGAAGGAGGAGCAGGGAGCAGGACTGGACAAGAGCCAGAGCATCTTTCCAGGTGTGATCAACTCTTCCCCCTGGCTAGCAGTTTGTTATCCAGCAGTAATGACAAACCTAGTGGTAGCTGCTAGCAAGAGGGGAGGAGGGGCAGGTCAGTCATGGCTACTTTTTGGCAGGAGGTGATGGGGAGCTCTCAGGCACCTCTGTGGCTACCCCTCCCAGCACCAAACTCACCAAGGAGGAGGATGAGGCCAGGAAGAGGAAAGCTTGGTAAACAGGTTTTTTTGTTGTGTTTACAGGAACTGTGGAGAGAGAACCTCAGTGCCAGTGAACCAGGGAGATTTTCTTGGAGGAGACAAATTTCCGTCCCATGTTGAGAGTCCTGTTTCTTTATGGTATTTCTTTAGTTGTTCATGTCATGGCTCTTCAGTCTGAGCAGTTTTACAAATGTGTTTGTGGAGATGAAAGCACCAGGGAGAGCTGCTCAGGATCAAGTTGGAAAAGCCTTTAACTTTCAACTCCTTGCAGACAAAGGCACACAGAGGAACAGGGGGAGGTGCAAAGACTGGGAAAAGGAAGAGGAAGGAGAAAAAAGAGATAAGGAGAACAGATGAGTGAAAGGGACAGCACAGAGAAGACAAACCACAACAAGAAAAGGAACAAGTCACTAGCAGAAAGAAAGGGGGAGATAGGGAGAGAACAAAGCAAAGGGGCCTGGAGCTCAATGAAATGGGGCGAGTATATTAGAATAAGGAAAGGGTGCTGCTGGTAGAGGAGAGCTAAGAAATAAAAAAGAGATAAGGAGAACAGATGAGTGAAAGGGACAGCACAGAGAAGACAAACCACAACAAGAAAAGGAACAAGTCACTAGCAGAAAGAAAGGGGGAGATAGGGAGAGAACAAAGCAAAGGGGCCTGGAGCTCAATGAAATGGGGCGAGTATATTAGAATAAGGAAAGGGTGCTGCTGGTAGAGGAGAGCTAAGAAATACAAAAGAGCTATTTGAATGCTAGGATAAAGCAATGGTGGGAGTAAGAGGAAAGGAGAAGCCAGATCAGGACTAAATTCCTGTGGTGATAAAGGGGATGGCAGCAAAGACAAAGATAACCCATCCATCCTGTCACTGAGAACAGAAGACATGACATGAAAGTGACATGTCGACTTTTGAGATGGGATGGAGCTGTGGAGGCTGTGGAGGCTGCGTTCAGTGTTTGCACATGTGGGGAGCCACACTCACAAAGGGAGTGATCATGTCATGGGTGGTCCTTGTTCTGCTTTGCATCCTCCATCATCCCTTCCCCACAGTGCATGGGGCAGCTCCTGGCCCATGCTACTGTGTGACCTGGGCATACTGTGAAGCATTGCTGACTTCAGGTGTCATGGAAGGACTGTCACAACATGCCTTGGTACCGTGCTTTCTGGGGCATGTGTGGGGCAGGCCTGGCTGACCTTATCAGCACCCTGCAGGGCAGCGGCAAGAGGGCACAGAATCATAGAATAGTTTGGGTTGGAAGGGACCTTCAAAGGTCATCTAGACTAACCCCCACTGCAATGAACAGGGACACCTTCCACTAGATCAGGCATAAAGCAGCTGTGACACGAGGGAGGGGGTGATGGCAGGAGAGACAAACCTTCCTTGGTCCCAGGGTAAGGGAGTCTTAGCCAAAACAGATTGGAAAAGTGCACCACAACTACAGACAAGTGCTGGAACCATCTCCACCCAGTACCACACCAGCTTACTGGATGCTTTCAGTCTGTGCTGCCACTGCACTGGGGGAGGCAGCCTCTTGGCTGTCCCAGGGAAAGGATCTGGGTGTTGCCAGTGCCTGTGTCAATGTTGGCACAAGAGCCTTGCAGCTGTCCTAGGGCTAGACCAGCATTGAGCAAGGTCTCTGTTTGCCAACAGTGTTAGCAGTGAAGCAGCTGTGCTCCAGGCTTTGCTCCTTTCCCTAAAAAACCCTACAAGAGCATCAGGTGCAAGTGGAATCTATTTTAGCAGCAGTGCTTGTAGCTGGGAGGTTTCTCGCTCTCACACAGGGATTGAGGACATTTCTAGATGCTTCCATGTCTGAAGGGGCTGGTATGGAGCATTTCCTAGGTCTTCTTCAGGGCCCCATTTGCCTTTGAGAGTGGGAGTCATGCAGCAGTATGAGGATGGGAAGCCTTGTGCCAGCCAGTGCAAACGAAAGGACAGCTGCCTGAGCCTGCTGCTGGATCTGTGCTCTGCTCATCTCTTGGCCATGGAAAGGAGGAGTGACTCCTCCTGGATTCATGCTGTGGTTATAAACCAGTTTCTTTTGCTTTCCATCCACCCTTCTTGACCTGCAGGCCACCTGCTAGTGCAGGAAGCACCAGACCCAGGTGGTTTATCCCAGCAGGATAACCTGCTGCTGGGTTACCACTGATTCTTGGCCCGTAGTGGCCAAGCAGAGGATTTGTTTGCCTTAAGCAAGGCACTGCACACATGGAACAACAGGGCATTCCCTTCTCTGGTGTTCCCTGGTGTTCCTTTCAGGGCCAAACTCCAAGGCCCGACCAGAGAATGCTTTGGAAGCAGGGAGAATTTTCTCCAGGTAAGATGTGAGACCCTGGACAGTGGAGGCTGGACAATGTCCCACTGGGAGGCTGTTTGCCTGAGTCACTGAGTTAGGGCTAAACCCTAACTTGCATGATCAGATTTATCTGTCCCAAAATGATACTGCAGCCTCACCAGCGTTGAGGTTCTTCCCTGCTTCCACCTTCCACCTATCCTCATCATGCCCAGAGTCTGTAAACTTGGCACTCTGCTGTGGATCTTGCTGGTGTGTGGCTCTGTACTGCAGTCAGCTGTGCAGCCATTCCTGCCCCTGCGCCCCAAGTGCTGCTGACCCTGGATGGTGCCCACCCCACCTCAAGCAGGGCTCTGGAGGAGGTGCCTGAGACCTGAGGTGGGTGCTGAGGATGCCAGCTGCCATGGCCGCCGAG
>NW_010338089.1:0-27029 GCF_000700745.2 Antrostomus carolinensis
CTGTCCCGGGAGGGCTGGAGGCTCATGGAGAGCGCCCGGCGGCGGCCGCTGTTGGCAGCTTGAAAGGTGGACGTGTTCCTTCCTCGACGGCCAAGTGTCACACGGAGCTGTAAGCGGGAGCTGTGGCAAAAGCTGCGTTTTAAACCTTTGCTTAAAAGTGCTGTAATTTGTGCGATATAAGGGGTTGGAGGCCAGGCTGCCAAATCAATTTTAAAGCTAACATTTGCAGAGTATTTGCTTAGTTATATGACTTTCTTCTCTGAGTCTTTCCTTATATCCATGTAACCGCTGTGCTTTACCAAGACTGTAACACCTCGTCTCAAGGCACAATTAGCCTTAGGTGTGAGTTTGGTCATCGTAATAATTCCCCTTGCTTTCTGTCCCACAGCGTGGTTGTCCTTGCTGGTGGGGATTGCGCTTTTTTAACCTCGCGCTGCGATACTCTGTACCTGCAGCTCATGCAGTGGGTGACTAGATTTACATGGTGCTTTTTTCCCCACAGACTTCCTTTCTGTGTCCCTGTAAGTCAGAAGCCATAATTATTTGAACTGTAAACTGAGCTTTTACAGTTGACATGGCCAGAAGCTCTCAGCTTGGAATGACAGATGTGTACCTCACTGTGGGAAATGCTAATCCAAAATACTTAGTATTGTTTTAGGAGTCAAATAAGTGAGACTAGCTTTTATAGATGGAAAAACTGACCTTAGCAGAAATACAGATAAAAAGGTGTCTCATGAGTATTTGCTTCTGGAGAGTTTTCATTTTAGAGTACATGTTGCCAGTGCTTTGTCTGACAGTCTCACCTTTCCTATAGCACGGTGAAGTGCATTGCGGTTTACTTTCTCAGAACTTTCCAGTAACTGGAAAATGGTTTAAGGTATTTTGGACCACCAGAAAGCAGCACCCATTCAAATAGGCTCCCAGTTACACTTGAGAGAGTAGCCAGAGTGGTTTTGCTCATGCTCCTCTTTCCATCCAGCGTACCAGCCGTGCTGCTCGGATCATGCCACCTGTGCAGAAGAGGACCTTTAGGTATCCTGGTCTTGTTTCGTAGGTGCTGCTCTTTTAGGTAGGGAAGTAGTTACTGGGTAGGGTGCTACTCATAGCTTTTTGATGGTTACGGTTTGGAAGGGGACTACAGCAGGAAACAGCCCATTTGCAATCAGCCTCTTCTCTGGTAGTCTTCCTATTTTCCTAGGTTTTATTTTACTGTTTTTATTTATTGAGAAATTACATTTTATGGTGAAATAATCATATTTGTTTCTGCATTTAGTCTCCAATGAAAGGTTGTTTTACATGTTCTGCTAAATTTCTCAATGAATATTATGAATGTTTTGAACCAAATGATTTCTATGTGAGCTTGCCTGCTGAAACCACTGAAAAAAGTGATGTAGTTATATTTGACACCTGGTTACTCCCTCATTTTTTTATTTTTTAAATTTTTTTTAATGAGGTAATCTCACAGCTATGAAAATCAAACCCAAAGATTTGGAGTTCACATAGTTAAAACATACTGCTAGTTAGACTTCTGTTGTGGAATAACTCTAGTTCTCAGCTGCCAGACCTGATTTTATTAGCCCTTCAAAATTTATAGGAGTACTAACTTTTTTTTTTGTGTTAATCTAGAATTTTTTAAATCTTTTAAAACCACTGATTGATTGATTGTGAGGCAGCTAGAATTATGTCCTAAGTTAAATTACATTTTAGTTCTTAGCTATGGGCTCAGTGTTATGGATTTGGCATTGCAACATATCCAGTAACCTGGCTGAATGCCTACAATGCCTAAAAAGGGAGAAAAATAAAATAGAGCTGATTAAACAGTATCAGCTCCGTATTGTTTCATCTTGCCCTGAAACAACATTGTATTCAGAAATGCCGTGATGGTGTGTTATCCTGTCATTAAGTTAAAATAACTGGGAAGTGGTTACTTTCACAGAACTGCTTGGAAGCATCAAGAAAAGACTTTTCCTCCACCAAATGTAGGTGCAACCTGTTGTATATTTAATTTCCTCTGTGTTGTGTTAGCTTATAGACTGGATACACAAGATAAGGTGCACAATGGTGTAAGTTTCATACCGATGTTTATATCCCAAATATGCAAAACGTTTTCTGTGTATTAGACAATGGAAGTCTGTGCTTCTTGCTGTCAATGCAAAGATCATGGAAAAAATATCTTCAGCCTCTGTTAACCATTGACCTCTAAGATGTTTTTCTACTTTTGCTTGTTTTGACTTTTTTCAGTAACCTATTACCTCTTCACTGCTGAACTTGGAACCGGGCTTCAAAAAAGGGCAAGTTTGCGTATGCCGAAGAATAAATTGTAGCAGTCTACAATGGCTTTCCTGCAGAAATAGGATAAGAAAATGCTAGTATAAAAAGAAAAAGATATGGAAAGTAATACTTGGACAGAGTGGAGTAAGGGTTGTCATGGAGAAGAAGGCCTGAGGTGGTGGGGTTTTTAAATTTCAAAGAACATACATGCTTGTGAAGGACATCTATCATATATTTTTGAATTTGTGCTACAGATATTTTTATTATTATGTAGATGCATCTATTTGTACAGAATTACCAATAGCTTGGCTAAAGAGTGACAGCAATGGTCAGTCAGTTGTTGCACCATGGAAGTTAGAGTGGTGATGTTCATTAAATGACCTGCTGATACCCATAGCTTCCTCCCTTACACAAAACGGAAGGGAAGGACTCTTGTTACACTGATTGCAGCCTGTCAGACCTCCTCACTGCAGAGAGATTGGCCCAGTTTACCCTAATTCTCCTGGACAGGGCCTCATGCTAGCACTAGGCATTAGAGATATTACTGATACAATGGGGCACAACTCTCCAGAAACCAAAGAAATTGTACCTGCATTTTAACAAGTGGTCAATCAGGTCTCAAGAAACATATTTTTGTTAATAGAGGATGTTGCTTCTAAAGGCAAATCCTCAGTTTGCTCTGTTGGCCGTCAGGCAGAGGAACACTCTGCTCTCCTGCTTCTGGTCTGGTTTTCTAAGTGTATTTTCTAAAGGAAAAAGCATTAGGAAAGAAAGCAGTGTGTAGGTGAGGGAAGCGGGTGTTTGGGTGGATATATATGCCCTTTGTCTGGTGTGGCAGAAGAGGAACTGAGGCGCAGAGGCTTGTGATTGACCACTGCCCCGTGGCCATTACAGCTCTGGCAGCTCTCAGTCATCCCCAGCCCCAGCTCAGCCACGCAGTCCATGATTCAGAGTCAGGGAAAACACCATGTGAGATAAAACTTTGAAAACCAGATAGACTTCTTTCTACATGTGAGGAGACAAGTCTCATCAAAGGAGATGCTTTGTGGGGAGAGGAGTGGGTTTTTACAATTTCCTAGACATGGAGGTGGGATGGAGTAAGGAGAGGTCCTTTCCTTGCAAGTACTGTGAAGTGGCTGGATGTTCAAATGGGATAATGAAATCTCTGGAAAAGCAGCAGAAGCCTCCTGTGATTACGTCTGTCCATCACAGGCAAGGTTTCCTAGGAAGAATGACATGGCCTAGGAGAAGTCTTTAGTTTTGAGAATACCCAAACATTTAGGAGGAAAATGACATTGCTGAAAAGATGCACCTTAATTGGATGACTCTGTCCTGTATTCTGGGTGGTTCAGTAAAGTTCATGCCTACCTTGGTGTGCTCAAGCCTTGGCACCGTGGGCAGGGGAGGTGGTTTTTGGGAGCCTGCCACAGAGGGACGAGTTGCTCTGTAAGAGCCTGAACCTGGGTGACGGCTGATGTACAAGAGCTGTTCCCCACCTGCTGAGGGCAGCCGTGGGACTCGGCTCTTGGTAACGGAAGGGGAAGTGTTTGGCCACAGTTGCAGTCACAGTCCCTCTTCTAAGGCAAAGCAGCAGGCTGCCAACGGGGCTGCCCCGTTTCTGATCTTAAAGTGAGAATCCTATGCAACGTTAAACAAATGCAGGAAAAAAAAATTAAAAAAAGATTGCAGTGTTCTAGGGTATATGGAACCTGAGTGCTTTCTTGGCACCCTACTTCTCCTCATTCATGTTTCTCTTACCAGTGGATGTATGAATGGGTACCTCTTTGCCTCATGTAGGGTGTAACTGCACATATGCTCAAGTAGGTCACAGCTGAGTTTCCTGTCAGGGGGGGTTTGCTCAGCCCTATGCATATTACAAGCTGTGATCTGATCAAATCATAAGAACGCTTTAGATCTCCGCCTTGTTTGCTCTTGAATGTAGGGCAGAAAAAAACGGCTTTGGATGATACAGGAAACAGGATTCTTCCTTCTGAAGCAGGGTCCAGGCAGGACACTGGAACCCTGCCCTGCCAGAGAGAGAGTGCACTGTCCCCTCTGTTAGACTGGGACCGATTCCTGACAATTTGTGCTTATTAAACAAACAAAGACCTTCCCCTCTGCCCCAGGATAGCCACATAACTTGCTATCAGACCCAGATGGTAACTGCCCTTCAGTTTTAGCTGGACGTAGTATCCATTGTAATTCTGTCCTAAGCAGCCCTCTGCACAAATCTTCCTGTCAGGTTCCCTGTGCTAGTCTACAGGGTAGATGAGAGAACCATGATATATCAAATTCTTAATGTATTCAGGGTTGCTGCTTGTCCTGTGAGTTGCAGGATGTCCTATATCACGGGCTAAAGCTCCATATCCTGGCAGAAAGAATAATTGTGTGTGTGTTCCTCCCCCCTGTCCCAAATTCCTCCCCCCTCCCACCTCTTCTCAGCTGAAGTTGCAAACTCCAGCCATTCCCAGTGCCACAGTGGGTGGAGAAGAGAGGAGTCCTGTCCCATGTCAGGACCTAATTGTGTGACCTAATTTGAGGGATGTGCTCTTAACATGTAAAGTCAGTTGAGCTGAATGGATCGCTTTTTCTGTCCCATGGGAGATCCTTAAAAATTCATGATCTTAAATATACTTTGTGATCTTTTGGAAGTCAAAATGCTACCTAAACTATATCCAGCAAAGACGCTTAAAAGAACATTTTTTTAACATTAAGAAATCTATCACTCAGGTGTTAAGAGTGGCTAGCTCAAAACCGCCAGTGCAACTTCAGTAAAGCTTGCTTAAGTGTAATGCATGATGAGGTATGTTTAGTTATGTGGCCACACGTGGTTTTCTTTTCCTATCAGACCACTGTTTCATTCAGACCATTGCTGGCTGGGCTGTTTCAGTTTGCTTTGTCATGGTAGGCTGTGAGGACCAAGTCATCCTTGGAGCTGAAGACCGATGCCAGGCTTGCAGCTTAGGTGACCTCTTGTTCATCCTTAGTGGCGCTTGAATAGTTCAGTTCTTGGGAGGAGGCATATTTACAGCTCTGGTGTGTCAGATGAACTGTGAGGGTCTGCTTTATGGGAGAGGAGTTTGAGACTGACACAGTGAAAGGCTGTGAGGTGTGAAAGCAGAAATTGCTGGGTGGGCTTTGGTTGTGCATCAGGGGCTGCAGGTGACTCCTCCTCCATCACAGTGTTTCTTTCTCCCACCAAGACTCTCAAAGTGTGAGGGGGATTACAGCTGCCTGATTAAAAAAATAAAGTAACGGACAGGCAGCAAAATTCCCTCAATTTTGTTTAGTTACTTCTATGGATCTCTTGAACTGGAACTAACTCTGAAAGTCAGTGTGAAGCAGGCACTCCTCATGAAAACCTGACACTAAGCCATAAAGGACTATCCTATCGTACTTTTACAGAGTCCTGACTTTAGCCCTTGTAATTTTGACCTCAGTGGGACTGGATGGTGGCAGCCCAGCTTCTGGTGATGCCCCTTCTGTAGTATCCTTATGCCTCACCATAAATAATGAGAGTGGATTAAACGGAGTAGGATACTATCAAGCATTAATGATGGTATCATATGGTGTATCAAAGAGAGCTTAAGCTGAGTACAGTTCCTTAAGATGCTAAATGTCTTGTGACACCTTACAAGTGCCTGTCATTCCCTGTTTAGCTTGCAACAGTTGAGACACCCCGACATCTGAGGAATAACATCAAGGGGAGCAGAGATAATGAACTGCTTCGCTAGAGATGCTCACTACCTTGCAAGAGTGAGAGGAAAGGGAAAACACAAGACTCAGCACTGCCTCAGTTATGTTTATTTTTAGATTCAGTGAGAAATTCTTTCCCTGAATTATTACTTATATTTTGACATGAGTGAAACTAAAGTCCTGTGGTATTCCTTGTTGCTTGGGCTGCACTGTATGTGAAGAATAAATTCTTCAAGGTCTCAGCCTGGATTTTCAGTCCTGTATTTGGAGACTTTATTAGTAAGCAGCTGAAAAAGTTGAACAATTTAACAGAACTCTACAAACAATTTTAGGGTAGAACTCTGTGGGATCTGCCTCAGTAACTTCAGGAAAGTAGGTCTCACTCTTCCAAGCATCCAGAAAGTACCCAGCAGTATGGATTCTACTTAAATAGGTTTTTGTCTGTTTTTAAAATTTTTAATCCCTATCATAACATACATGTGGTTCAAGCACAGAGCAACACAGAATCTGAAAGGCTTTGTTAGCAGATTTAGGAAAATGAAAGCTGCTGTAAGTACAGTCCTTGAAGTAGTATATCATCTGGACATGCACAAAGCATGGGAACATGAAATTTGGTCTGGTAGCATTACTTCTATAATTTTGGGTGCAATCGAGTGGTAATTCTTGCACCAAGAGCTGTGCTGTCCTGTCCCAGTGAAGTGAGGGTGTGGTATGATGGTGAGGAAATTTTGAGTTTCATTTATGTGAAATTTTCCTTGTAACCCATCCAACATAACAAGGTAAGAGAGTCTGGAATCAGAAGATAAGAATGCTGACCTTGCCAATGCCACCACTTTGGTATGCGCAGCCCTGAATTGCCAGATGTGGAACCAGTAGTACAAGATCTCAGCTGAAATGTAAATGGTCATTCATTTCGGGTCCAATCTTTTGTGCTTGTTTCATAGTGGAGGTGATGTATCCTGGTGAAAATAATGCAGGGGAAACTTGACAAACAGGAGCTTGCAGTATTTCCTGTCCCCACTTGTTGCCTTGGGTTTTTCCTTATGCACAGAAGGCAGTTTTGACCCATAACTTCAGATGCATCACCATTGTCTGTATGAAAGAGGTTTGGGGCCAGTCCGCCACTCAGTAGGCGCAAAAAACCAACAGTTACCAAGTGGCTTTATGATACTACCTCAAAATAAAGACTTTGGGAGGAAATACACTCATTAGTCAACATGGATGCCAACATGTGAGTTGTGGCCAGTAGTTCACGATCTGAGTCAACTTCACAGCTTTGCCTTCAGCTGAAATTCCCCTGTTAATTATTGAAGTATTTCTTACTGTGTAGCTTCCGTGTAGTCTAGTGGGTGCTTGTTTCTGTCTCTATTTAAAACCAGTTATTAATATAAGTGTATATTTTTAATATTAATGGCCCTATTAATTAATGGGTTTAAACATAGTATAGTTTCTGGTATATTTGGTTTGAATTGAACTGTCATGATAAGGAAAATAAAGTTTGTTATATAAATATCTAGTATATATTGCTAGCATTTTACCACATACCATATGGTTACCTGGGCTATGTCTCTTGCATGCTTAATTTTGTTAAAAGCATAATGTGGGTGTATAGATGTTGGAATTGCTCCTGATGGAAGGTGCAGGGCAGGCAGGAGCCGTGCTTAATCTCTTGCTCACAAGCCTGTTTAACTCTTGTCTCAGATAACGTAACTACTCAGTGAAATGCACCAACTTCAGTGTTATAGCTTGCTGCTAAGATGTTCCTAACAGACCATGTGAAAAGCAACTAAAAGGCTAGCTAAAAAGATTATATTATTTTATTAAGCTTATTCTCTTTTTAGAGATATAATGGTTGGTTTTGTGCCTACAACAGGGTTGTTAACAGTTATTGTTATGGAGCAGACATAAACTTGGCTCAATTCTACTCTACATTAATGACTTAGGGTGGATGCATGATAAAAGATAGAAAGATCGTGATTTTAGCAATATGGAGAGTAGACTGTGATCTTCAACAACCCAGGAAAAGTAATAGAATGTCCCTGGAGCTCGTTCAGGTCATCTGAACAGACCATCTCATCTGGTCTGTTAAATTGGTGTTAGTATGAAAGGAAAACAATACAGCAGCCATCACTTCTCTGTAACGTAGTGCTTATCCAGGGTTAAGTTTCTCTTCTGCAAGCTGCATACCTAAGAGTGCCCCGAAATTCCCTGAAAGCCAACTACATTTTTGCAAATTTTCTCTGATGTCAGGACTTCCTTGCAGCTTTTCCCAGCCATATGCTTACTTTTATGGTCATGTGGTCCTTAGCTGGGAGGCAGCCAATTTATTACAGGTGGGTCCGGACTCATTTTCCCACAAGCCATCCCACTGCACTCAAGCTCAAGGATACACGTGTAGCTGTCATTCTGTAGGTACTAAAGCATTCAGCTGGCTTTTATGCTGCAGGTGCTATGAGTTTTTATCCGTTTTGGAAAGTGATACAGTTTCTATATAGCTGCAAAGGGGGTGGAGGGGAAAGAATATCTTGAGGAGCACTGCAGAAGTGATGAAAGGATTTATACCTGAATTCTGATGAGACAGTTCCATCTGACTAAAGAAAATCTGATGGTTCAAAGAGTAGAAATAATCTTAGAAGACAAACAGATAAGGAACTACAGCCTGCTATCAATTTGTTTCCTTCAGGGGAAACTACCATTTCCCTGAAGAAGTACAAAATTCCTTTACATTTCTTGTGAATAAAATAAGTGCAAAAAGTAGGTGACAGGTTGCTCGGTAAATAGCTTGTTTCCCTAGCAATAAACGGCCTAAATAGTTGATGTTTTCAGGGTGTCTTAAAACCAAATGCTGTTTTGATTCAATTCAATTTTGGGGATCTTCTCCAAATAAACTCATCTCACTAATTGCACTGCTGGCTGGCACATTGCAAGGGTGAATTGCTACCTTTTTGGGTACTGTCAGATCACTATACCTGCTCTAGCAAGGCTCCAATGGACTGCATAGCCTGAGTTTTTGTAACTAAAGGCTGGCTTCTGAAGACAGATTTCAAAACGCATGTATCCATATCACTGGATTCCCTGCAGGCATTTGGTGAAATTATAGGTGATCCATGAGCCACTGTGCTTCTACATATGCAAGGCATATCATGTCCATAAGGGTAGCCTGGGACAGAGAGTGGTTGAGGTGAAGTCATAATTGATGCCTCTTCTACTTCATCTGGGATGTACCTACAGACCACTTCTATATATCCCTTGTGAGACGTGGAAATATTTTTAATTCATAAAGCCTTTATCAAACTTAAAGCCAGATGGAGTTCAAGTGAGAGAAGCTATCGACAGTCTGGCTAGGATCACAAACAGGTGCAGCAGAATCCGCACCCGAATGAGTAATTCTGGAGAAGCAGTGTTCAGTAGTGCCAGTGCAGGGTCCTGCTTTTCCACCATCAGGAGCCAAGCTAGGTTTTCTATGGCTTCAGCTGTGCCATGTAGATGTACCAGTGGCACTTCACTGATGCAGAGAACAGGCAACCTCTTGGGAATATTTCAGTTTTGCTTATTGCTGGCAAAGTATCTTCAAGCCAGAAAAGCTTTCCTTCAGCCACTGATTGAGTTTTCTTGGTAGCTTTTAAGATGATCGCAGGTAATGATCTAAAAGGATAGGTGTTGCTTTTATGTGTTAAAAATATTGTAGGAGATTGGTTCTAGCTCCAGAATGAATGGGCTTGGGACCAGGGGAGAGATGGTGCTAGATGGTTAATAGGTGGCTTATTTCTACCGTTCTCCATTTTAAGAAGTACATCAGCCTAATGGTACAAAACAAGACTGTGATCATGTTCAAGTTAGTGCAAAGTTGGGTTCGTTGTATTGGTGTCAGTTACTTGGCATGTGTGCTGGCAGAGCAGAAGGAGTTAACTTCAGGAGCTGGAGAACAAGTAGTTCTCTAACTTTAGTAGTTGGAGAACAAGTAGTTGTTTAGGGGAAAAAGTTCATCTTGTAGTGTTTGGAAAGAGAAGTAACTGAGGAAGTATTAGTCATTCCCTGTGCATAAAGCAAGTCATAATTTGTATGTATTACAGGATTTTAGTTAGACCATGACAAAAGAGTGCCTTGAGTACTGAAATAAATTGAGCTTATTTTTGGTATTATACATTATGTGCTCACCTAAGATTATATAACACTTGGAAAAGCAAACTCAGATTGTGAATGAAGTTAATTAAACTGACTCCTTTAGTGTAATTAAAAACGATAGCCCCAGGCAGTGTGACCTCTTTTTTTTTTTTTTTCCTTCCCCATAGATTTGATTTGCTTTTCTTAGATTTGCAGTTTTGTGTACAATAGCAATTGACCTCCTACTTAATGGTGAGCTTTCGGCTGCCTAAACAGAATTAGGTTCAACCTCTGATTTAGCAAAACATTTATTTTTCGAGCCCTCTAAATCTCTAGCTTACTGGAGAAGTAAGAAAAGCTTTTGCCCAAGCATCACCCATTTCCTTTGCCAATTTAATCCATGCCTGTTTCTTCAGTAAGTGGGTGTTACTGTTTCTCTTCCCTTCTTATCAGAAAGGGTTTTTTTGTAGGAAAAAGGCTGAGGCAGCAGTTCTGCTTTGCCAAATGTCCACCCTGTGCTACAAGGCCAGCAGGGGACTGATGGAGTAGCCTTGGTCTCTGTAGAAGTGAGGTAAATAGACTGCTCTGAGCTTCTGCTCCTCCAAATCAGTGCCATGCCAGTTTGGAGATAGCTCCCTCCTTTTCCTCTCTAGCCTTACTTTGAAAATAATTGCCAGAACGAAGAGAACTTTCTCCTTTTGAAGGTATGTTCCCACACGTACACCACATATCACTTCCCAGTTCAGACCCTGACCTTCTCTTTCTGTTCATGCGTTACCTTGTACCTCTCTGTCAGCTGAGGGACAGTTATATGTGTGCAAGTAAACCAAACTAAGATTCTTCACCAAACTTTTGCGCTGCACAAGTGAAAAAGCAAATCTGTTTACACTCTGCTTCACCTGGCCAGCTGCAGTCAAACTCCTTGCAGCATGCTGAAGTCCTGGTGATAGCCAGCATACAGCTGGTATGTCAGCAGAAAATTAAGCTTACTATTTTCATTGCATTTTATATGTGGTATTTAGAAATAAAAATAAACCTGTACAACAAAGCTCGGACCTGGGAAAATCTGCTGTGTACCTTCTAGGGGTTAATATCAAATATCAGTGCATGAAACTATGTGAGGCTTGGATTTGGTCCTTATCTGAGCAGCATGGATTAGGCACCATGGAAATAGCAACAAGTGCCACACCAGGCAGTGTGTATAGTTAGCAGCAGCATCCTCAGTCAGCTGTTTGAATTCATTGCTGTGACAGCACTGCTTCCCTCATTTAAAAATCGTAAATCTACTCTCAAAAAGAAGTATTTAAAAAGAAAGTGAAGTTGGTTAGTGTTTGTGTGTTTGTTTGTTTGTTTGTTTAATTGCCTTCTGTAATTGTAATGTTCCTTTGCCTGAATCAAATGTGTGATAATTAGAACATAGCTAATTTTCTCACGTGTTATTTTGCTGGCTGTTGCAGGAGGTTTTGTCAGAAGGCTCAGCTGGGCATCAGAAGGCTCAGATGGGGATAAGTTTATCTTATTCTAAAAGTTAGCCTGGGTGCTAAAGCCATCAAATACGCAAAGCTGTTGCCTGGAAGCTGTGTGAATGCAGTAAACTCTGCTGACAAACAGGATATTTTAGTTTGTGTCAGACTGCATATGGCTTCTGGTGAGCCCCAAACCACACATTCTCAGTAGAAGAGGTCAGTTCTGCCTGCAGAAGACTTGAGATTGGGTTTCTTCTGTGGGAAGCACTGTTCATTTGTGGTAGACCACCTCAAAAGCTTTTCATAGTCTACAGTGAAAATAAGGTGATAACTTTGGATGCTGGAGTGGAATTTAACAATAGTAGCTAATTTTAATAGTGTTATTATGGAAATAATAGCAACCATTGACTGCTGCATATAGGTTGAGCAGAGGGTGATGCAAACCCATGTCAGGTATGTGGTCACAGAACTATCTAATTTTCTCAAGTCTGAAAAAAATAAACTGGCAGAATATTTGAGATTCTCTTACTGTTAAAGGTTTTCTGGGTGTGGCTTTGCATATGTTTTTACTTACCTTTCCCATGAATATGATGAGTTACAACTACTCTTTATGTATGTATGTACTTATAAAGACCTCTTTCCTCCAGCGACATAAGCCATCACCTTTTTGTCTCATATTATTATTACTCTGTGCGAGGAAAAGGGAGTGGATGGAGGTAGGGGTTAAACTTTTATCTATAAAGATGATGCTGAAGACAAACAAAGACTTTTCACAAGCATTGAAAGAGTGACAAAAACACAGGCTTGGAGATGTTACAGCTGTACCGATGACACTTTGCAGGCACTAAATACCATAGGGGAACAAGTTCATGTTCAGAAAGATTTGCAGCTCTTGGGCAGTGGGTTTTTCTTAGCTTATCTTTAGTACAGAAATAAAGTTGACTTTCTAGTCTTTGATGAGATCTCAAGATGAACTCGTAATACCTTTTGACTAACGAAACAAACATGGGAAGTTGAGGAGAGCCTACAGTGCAAGAACTGAATACCTGCTCTATTTTCAGTGCTGTTTCAATCTTGAGACAGTGACACATTCAAAAGCTTTTTATCTTTAGAAAGGAGGGGTGGCTGAGTCTGCAGAAGGTCAGCAGCCTGAGAAAACTTTTGGATTTTTCTACTTTATCTGATGTACCTTGCTTTTCTGTGTCCCAAACTAAGTTTCAGCTTTATTTTTTTCCAGCAAAGAACACTACAAATGCTAAAGAGGTTTTTGATCTGAATAAACTGAAGGCAAAATAGTCAGTACAAGTAGGTATTGTAGAGTTTTTATGTGGAAGAAAGAAGAAAAGCTACAAATGCTCAGTTCTAGAGGAGTGAATAAGAATACAAGAAGCTGCTGAGGACAGTGAAAGTTGATCAGTCCATCTTTTGTATGGTATCCCATAGTGTTGCTAACTTAAAGTTAGCAGTTAATAATTTAAATTTAAAAATGCCCGTGTTAACATATTTTCAACATCATTGATGGTGGTAATGTAATTTTTTTTCATAAAGCAGAAGTTCCTTTCCTAAGTAATTTATTTGTGAGGGAATTGAAGAAGGTGTGCAATACAGCTGTGAAAGGATAACTTAGTCATTGGAGTGTACTGCTTACAGGAGGTCACAATAAAGAGCAATAGCTGAGTCTAAAAATGATGCGGAGACATGTACGTGTCGTTCTTCTAAATCTAAACTCATCAATGTAAAGGGAAAGAAACCCTTTTCCTGCTTTTACCATTTTTCCCGAGCTGTTCTGTACACTTTGGCTCTACTTCTCTTCTGTGATGGTTAATGAGTTTATGGTCTAGTTTGGTATGATGAACCACCTCGATGCCAACTGGCCCTATCTAAAAGGGACTATCACTTCTTCAGCACTGTTTTCTTCCCTTACCCCAGCTACCTAAGCTATAATGCTAAACAGAAACAAATGTGTGTATTTTGTAAAATGCAGTAAGCCTGTTTCCGAGGAATTTTGGAAAACCTGTGCTGATTGCAATGAGCATCTTCTTCTGCACGTGTGCTTGAGTAGCTTTCAGTTGAACAGAGGATATTTTGCAACATCTCACAGTTATCTCAGAGAATCTCCAGTCAAAGAGCTGCCACTGAGTTACCCCTTAAGCTGTTTATTTTTTAAACTAAATTTAATGCCGGCAGTATGAATTTAATTTTCACAGGGCCTGATTATATATAAAATTAGCTGGTTATTCTTTGGCTATCTTTCAAACAGAGATGAGGGTTTTACAAACCTTTGGGTATAATTTTGGAATCTGTTAGAAAGTAGCCCTTCAAAACTGCATTTCTCTTAGTTAAAAAAAAAAAGCTTGCTTATGGTAGAAGTGGTTTCTGAGAATCTGTTTTTTTTTGTTGTTTTTTTTTTTAAAAAGAGGAGAAAAAAAGCAAATCCAAGTATTTTTTACTTCCTCTTTTTCTGGCATATGATACATTTCAGATATCATTACAGTATTTTTGCCCGCAATTCCAATTTTAAAAATATGACAGTATGCTAAAGTATATTTTTCTGTATTTCTGTGAAATTTACCATTTGAACAGGGATTAATAAGAGTTGTTTTTTATTCAATTGTCTTTTATTTTTTGGAGTCTTCTTCTGCAACCTTAGATGTGGGGCAAAAAGACTTCTACCATTTGAAGCACAAGAGCAGATTTTGCAATCCTGGTTTACACTGAGTAGTAATTATTCAAATAAGCCTATGCTGGATGGTCATATAAGTAACTATTCGCATGTAACACGGTTTGTAGTTTCATGATAAAGCAACAGCAGCTTCAGCAGAAAAAACAGGGTAAGGAGTTCTCCTTTTCTTCTTCCTTCTGCACTGTTTTTGCTCTCTACCCAGAACTACAGCGTGCTGCTATTCAGTTACTGCAGCCATTTGCAGGGACACATTATAAACTTGACTAGCAAATGGATATGAATTGATTAAAAATATATATTCTGGAAAAGTTACATATTTGAGTCAGAATTACAAGGTACCACCTGTATATTTAAAATTGACATTTCATTTAAAAAAAAAAAATGAATTAGTGAATATGACATTGTTTTAATGAATGTACTGCACTAGGTGATGTGTTTGCAATGTTACATACACAGACCCGGAGTTGCTACCAGTTTGGATTGATGGGCTCAGAATCTGAAAAAGATCAGTTGTGCAGCACGCATGAAACCCAACTCAGAAAGCAGACGATGCCCATTTTCTAGAAGAATTCTTTATCTTGTATGGCAGCCCATCAGCTCAGCATTAAGGTTTGCATGGGAGAACCCATATTCCTAGGTAAATGTTACCATCACTAAGGAGGGGTTGAAACTCAGAAAACAGAGCTCCAGCTTGATTTTAGTTGTGTTTTCAACCATGGACAAATGTTTTCTGTTGGTGTTCATTTGATATTGTTATGATAAATGTGTTTTTTTCAGAATGCTTTATTCTTCTGAACCACTCTGTGACTGTGTGATAAAAAGCTTTGTGCCATAAAAGGTGACGATGAGTTAATAGATTTGGATTGAAGAAGCCTTGGTCAGATTGGGATGCACCTTTTCTTTTCTACTCACTAGAACTTCCACTGGGACTTTCATCCTTTTATTCAACAGCTTGAATGTTACATGTGCTTATGGACTGGCTTATGGTGACTAATTGTTTCAATAAACAAGTAAAATCCCAGAGCTGGGAGTGCGATTTAGGAGATAGATAGGTAGTGTTGCAACTGCTGGGGTTACCTCATTGCTTAGTGCCTCAGGCTTCCCTAGTGAAAACCAGGAAGGGTGGCATGCATAAGAGGCTCTGTCTATAAGTAAAAACTTAATTCAGTATTAGTCAAGATATACAATGTAACAGATTTATCTTAATAGTTGTTTTCATTTGTTTTGAGGAAGTTGTGTGGTGACTTTATGGCTGTACTGGTGAATATTTGTATAATGTGAAGATGGATCAGTGCAAGCTGGTGCAGACCTTTTGATACTTAAAGTTGAGAATGTTGGATCCTCTGTCCCTCCCCAAAATCCCTAAGCATCTGTAACTCTTTCTGATTTTAGTCATAATTCTAAATACTCTGCATCTCTGCAAATCAGATCATATTTGTTATCATGTAACTATGGTTGGCAGGGAACAGGGCAAGCCCTGGCAGGAGACACCGTGAAAAATTTAGATGGGTGGCAGCGCGAAACTCCCACAGATGTTTCGAAAAAGATAACCATGTGTCATGTGAACAGCTTCATGTCCTGAGGGATGGTCTGGGAACAGTGGAATATTTGGGGGGAAAAAGTACAGAAAAGTTCTAGAACTATACTAAAGAAAAGGCAGTGATGTATAGGTTTGCCAAGAGGTAAGGATGGCTGTTACAGATGCTTCTCAATGAAGTATTGCAATTTTTGAAAGGAACTTTCAGAATAACAGGTGAGGGTTCAGTTGTCCTGAGCCTTATTTATGGAAACAGAAATGTGGCTAGAGCCAGTGGCTTGGAAAAAAACCCAAACAAAACAGGTTTCTGTGACCAAATGCAGATTGAAAAGCTGATCTTCTGACTGGGAAAACTGGTTCTTATCTGCACAGATCTCCATAGTAGCGATAATTCAGTGTAGCAACCAGGTGCAGACATTGACCAATTACATTCCTGATGTTTTTATTTTTTAACACTGATTTTGTCAAAAGGATTATTTTTGTTTCTTGTATAATGTTAATGTGACCAAAGAGGACTGACAGGGAAATTAAATATTTTAGCATTATCAATATTAAGATTTGAAATCATAGTTAATTTTGCATCCTTATTGTGCTTTCTAGTGTAGCACTATGGGGATCTCCAAGACAAATAATAATGATGTTTTTTCTTAAATGTGAGGAGAGAATTTTTACTATGCAGAGCAAAGGGATTGTTTTCAGTTGGAGAGCCTGCGATAGGAACCCTTATAGTTTTGTGTCCTTTAATTTTGTCTGAAGGTTAATATTGACTTTTAATTCTTCGAACATTGTTTGTATTTTCCATTCATGGTAGTATCCTTCCTTCTACAATTACCTTTAAGATTGCCAATTTTTTTTAGAAGGGGAATAAAATGGAATTTGGCAGCTTGAGTAATTAAAGAATGTATCAAGACAATTATTAATTAAAAAAGATCCATCTTCTTCCAAAGAATGCAATGTGACAGATGACCAACAAAATGTATGCATGTATATTCATCACAGGAAGAGGAAAAACAAAAAGAGATTATTCATAATAATCACTGTTTCTAATCCCGTGATAATCTTTTATTTATGCATCCTAACCTGGTCTTATTTTGTAGTTCCATGTAAACTACAGGCTAATTTTTTAGCATATGCAGAGATATACCTTGAAAAGAAAAGGATGTTTTAAAGCAGTGAATGACTACATCCAGCTGTGTGAAATGGCAGAAGTGTGAGATACGAGAGCTTAGTTGGCCAAAACAGAGGGTGAAATGCAATATCAGACTAAACTGGAAGGCAAAGGGTGTCATTTCAGGTACTGTCACAACAAATAATGACCTTTTTGGGCACAAAGCAAAAGGAAAGGTACTAAAGTGAATTTCTTTACATTTAATTTTATTTAAACTTTACTTCTGTAAGGTAATGTTGTGAGGAGGGCTGTGGCTCTGAGCTTCTCTGTGCAACGCTGTGGAATGCACTGTTTTGTCCATGCTGAAGTTATGTTGCCTGCAGAGAAAAATCTATTTACATTTCCCCAGTGAATTTTAAAATAATCTAAGTAGTAAACAGGTACATAAATTTAGCCCTGTGAGAAATGAAAAAGTTTGGTTTTTTACAGGTTGGAGAGAAATGTTCTATTGGTATGGAGATCTGCAGTGATTACCTAGGGCTTTGGCTTGGGTTATCCCCCTGCCCCTTCCACCCATGCACACACTTGAGAAGATATTTGTAGTCACTGGTGCTTCAGCAGATGCTGGTGTTCCTTCTTCAATCCATGGCTTCAGCCCACAGCCCAGCTGCTCCAGCCCTGGCTGCGGTCGAGGTCTGTGCCTGCAGCGTACCCTGGCTTTGGAGCACGGCTGGAGGCAGGGGCCAGGCAGTGCAGAGGGCAGGGCTGGCAGAGAGCTGGCAAGGGAAAGCTAATGGGGAAAAAGTTTTCTGGAACAGCTACTCCACAGCCTCTCCCACATTCCTGCCTCTGTGCCACCTCGCCTGTTAAATCTGCAGAGGCATCCATCTGTGCTGCATGCTGAAACATCTGGTTGGACCCCTCCCCTAGCTTGCTTCCCAGCCCAGCGGCAGGAAGGCCCGCACCCACACAAGGCAGAGTGGCACATCGGGGCGGCAGCAAGCAGATGAGGGAGGAGGTCAGCTGTGTTCGAGCTGGCATCATTGCAAACAGAGAGATTGCCTGACAATGTCTCTGACGGGATGCTGGAGCCAGATCTGCAAATAAAGTAACTGGGTGCATTTGTTCTCACGTACTCCTGAGTCTGTCCTACAGGGATCAATAATGTTGTAAAACTTCAAAGCAGCTTGACATTACTGAGCAACCAGAACTGTAAGTTACTTAGATTATTGATGGTTAGCATGAAGCCTTTCTAAATAGAAGATGGAGGGCATATACTTAGCACTTTCTGAAAAATAAACTGTACTTCCCTGTTCTCAAATTGACATCTCCTAAATGACAGTTTGTATTTGAAAATTTTCATTAATATAGTTGGGATGAATTTTCAAAGTTACTCTTACTGATTAGTGTTCAATTTCTTATACTGAACTTTTTTGCAAATGGCATTTATATGTGCACAGATCTTAGCAATTAAACTTTGATACACATTAGGACTTTGTGGTGAAGAGTAGTTGTACACTACCATTTGCCTGGAGCATTTCTCAAACTTCTTGCCCAAGTTTTCTGTGACACAGGCTGCAGTGTCCCTTTTTACATCCTGGTCAGGTACAGCTTGGGATCATGCCAGTGCAGCCCTCAGCTGAGCAAAGCCTGAACTTCCTTGTCTAATAATTAACTTCTGTAAACTTCCAGATGCTTAGGATGAACTCCAGCTTTCTGTATGTTCAGGTAGTTTCATTTATAAGTAGAAGCTCTTTTTACTACAGAAATCTCGACCTCTGTGATCCTCCAGAGATATCGTAATGATTTATTCCTCTCATCTTCACAGGAACAGATATTCAATGGCTAGAAACAGAGCTGACAAGCGGCTGAAATGAATACGACTACTATCCTACAAGAGATTTTGATTAAAAGATCACAGCAGAAGAAGAGGACTTCTCCATTAAACTACAAAGAGAGGCTTTTTGTACTTACAAAGTCTATGCTAACATATTACGAAGGTCGAGCGGAGGTAGGAGACACAGATTTTTACCTCTAGAGTGCTGTTGTTCCTTTTTGCTTTTGTGTATTATTGGCTTTTTTCCTACTGTATATCATACTGTCAGGAGCGGATGGGGGCAATGGCCATGGGTGGCAATGAACATGAGCTGCCATTTATCTTTTTTCTTATTTATGATACAGATCGATAGAGGTGTAGATAACTTATCTGGTAGTCCAATGTGAACTGGTTCTTGATTAGAGCAGTCGTACATAGTTAGGATGCCAGAAATAAGATAAAACAGCTTTTACAGCTGGTCATCAAAGTTGATTTCTTTCTCTCTCCAGAGAGATATAAGATTATTGCCTTCAGAAAGTAGGGAAAAGGTAGAAAACCTTACAATCATAGTTGCTTGTGGCCACGTTTACTGTGAAGGCCATTACTTTCACATCTGGGAATTAACTGAATTCAAACAGGAGAACAGAGCATTTGATAGCAGCTGTGCATGTCCCGATCTGATGTCGGGGAAGGTTTCGATATGATCCCAAGAGCGAGATTAAGACACAAATGAGGTCACATGCCACAGTCTCAGAACACCTTTTATTAGAAAAAGAAAAAGTAATAGAGAGAATAGCGACAGGACAGGATGGAGTGAAAGTTGGGAATCAAGGAAGCAGCCGGGATAGGACTGAAAGAATAGTCACCACTACAGGTCCTGTGGCGAGGCAACGGTGAGGGTGGGGCGAGGAGGTCTCAGTTGCTTGTTCCAGTGGTGGTGCAGTGTGGTCAGGCGGTCATCCTCTCTGTCTCTCTCCCTACCCTTGCCAGTGCAGGTCCTCCTTAAATACCCCTTCGAGGGCTGTAGTTTCCATAGCAATGGCATGTCTCTTCATGCCCCCCCAGCACTTGGGGCAGAGGCATGTCCAGGCAGAACACCCCCACGGGCAGGGCGCCTTCACACATCGGGGTTTCCAGAACCCTGGTCTTGTGACCGTCCTTGCTAACAATCTTTGAGACAAGTTCATAGTGCAGTTCCTCACACCTAGTGATTGAAATGAAGCTGGAAGCAGTTTATCTTTGGCAACATGAGAAGCCAAAGTCATCCCTGTTTCAGCTTTCTGTGTAAATTCAGTTATACCAGAAGTCAATAGTGTGAGCTAGGCAAGTCCTCAGACCAGCATTTTTTCAAATGAGCTCCAGACTCAGTTTCGTCAAGATCACCTGCCCCCAGAGTGCCCTGTCATATCTTTATTGCTGGGCGTAAGATTTCCACTTAACTGAGGCTAATTTCCAGATTTGTCACAATGCTGAAGTGGATTAAAATGGCTGCAGTAGCTAGTGGAGCATGTTCTAAACCCTGGGAAGCCATTCAACAAATAAAACTTAATGGAGACAACTCTGCAGCCTCTTGTGTTGGCTGTCTCACCTCTGATGAAAGATGGGGGTACAGGAGATCTAAGGCTTGCTAAGCGTGTTTCTCTACCAGAGCTTGCGCTTGCAGCAGAATTGAGCTCACTTGCCGTGTTCCAAGACCACAGCAGTCTGTTGTAGCTGCTGTTCTCTGAATATAGCGTGGACACACAGAACAAGATCACAGACTGGCTGAGGCTGGAAGGGGACTCTGGAGACAATCATCATTTGCACTTCTTGTTGAAGTTCATGAGGTTCCTGTCAGTCCATTTCTCTACCCTGTCAAGGTCCCTCTGGATGGCAGCATGACCCTCTGGTGTGACAACCACTTCTCCCAGTTTGGTGTTATCGGCAAAGTTCCTGAGGGTGCCCTCGGCTTCATCATCCAGGTTATCAATGACTATGTTGAACAGGACTGAACCCAGTATTGACCCCTGGGGTACACTGCTAGTCACTGACCACCACCCTCTGGGTCTGACTATTGCACCAGTTTCCAGTCCATCTCAGAATATGAATAACTTATTTTAGAATGTTGTGGAGTAGTGTGGTGGGTCTTTTTTTGTGTGGGTTTTTTTTTTTAATTATTATTTTTTAAGAATGCTTCCCCCTGCCAGAGAATAAATAGGTGGGGGCTAAGAAGTCCTCTGAAACATGTCTTGCATGCTTATCTTGTGTCAGCTTACATTCAGGTCAAATAGAAATGTAACTAACAGGTTTTGCAGGTCTAGTTGGCACCTTTTAAGAAGTTGCCACTTCCAGCTTTCCCCTGTGTGTCAATGTCCTCCAGCTAAAATGCCCTTCTAGGAGGCTGGCTGGTGGATCTTGTCTGAGAAGGGGTTTAAACTATCAGTTTTATTTGCAGTGAGATGGAGCGGGGCTGCCCATAGTGCCCTCAGCTGTGCAGGCGGTAACTTCTTAAAACATTCCAGCCTAAGATAAGGACAGTTGGGGTGAAAATATACATTACACCTGTGCTAGCCCAGCAGTTTGCTGTTGAAACAGGCAGGTCCATCTCATCACTGTCCTAGACTTGCAGGCCTCTGCCATCCGCTTGAATTGGTCCTGGCACTTCTTGGAATCCATCTTGCTCTGAAAATACTTGCTAATCAGCAGAAGGATATTTGTTCCTGTTTTACTTTCTCTGGATTAGTGTTGTGCTGGGTTAGCGAGCTGCATGAGCTTGGTGCAGGTTCTAACAGGTGCCAGAGGTGGTGCCAGGTGGTGGAGGAGGACAGGATGCTCCAACTGTTGACATCAGCAGGTTGTTAGACTGGCTGAGCTGTAACTCATAGCTTCCAACCTCAAACTCTTCATTTTCACTGTTCCTCCCACTTCAGATTCTTTTAAACATTAATCAGCGTTTTATTTTATTAACAATATTGTCTGAAAATAATGAGCTCTGATCTCGGAGGGGTACACTGAATATTTTTGTCAGCAATATTTGGTCTTTATTTATTTGAGGGAAAAAAAAATGACGTGTGAGTAAGATCTCTGTGGTACGCTGGTAGTTATTCCTTTGTGTCACTGGGCAACTGAAATGGAAAAAGTTTGGGGGTTTTATCAGTTGTTTGGTTTTTTTTAGCCAGTGATGGTGGCTGTAAATTTGTATTTACAGTCAGACAGTTGTATATTCTGGTTGAAGTAACTTATATAAAAAAAACGAATAATTATTAGAGATTAAAATAATTCTAGCCCCTCTGAATAGTTGGACATTTATTGCTGAAATAAATGTGACTGTTGTGTATGCTGGTTGAATTTAAAGGTATGACAGATGAGAGGATAGGTATGGACTGATCTCATTTCAGGCTTGGCAACATTCAAAGTCCAGATTGGTAAGATAAGCATGGAAAGCCCAAGCCATCTTAGAGGATCCCACACCCTCATTTAAATCACGTAACTGCAGTGGTAGCAGTCTGCCAAGGACATCTGAGTTCTGCTCCTCTAGGCAAGTGTATGATTCCCAGTGTGATCACTAGCCAAACTGCAGTCTTCTTTTTTTTTTTTTTTCTTTTTTTTTTCCCCCCATTTAAACATCTATGGGAATTCAGTAGAGAGGTTTCAAGAAGAGCCCAGGTATGGTGATCACATGAATAGTCATACTACTTTTTAAAAACAAGATTAAATTAAATCTCGTTAACCAGATTAGTCAATACTCAAAAGTGTGGGCAAGTTGGGATTGTAAATAAGGGGACAGAATTAGATACTTGATATGTCTGGTGACAGATGTGGAACATTTATGGCAACAGAAAGCAGTCAACCATAGCAAATGTTGTTCTTGTAAATGCTGCTGAGAGATTTAATTGACCCTCTTCAGTGCAGCTGGTGGTGGGGAATTACTTGGTCTTTGACCAGAAACCACACATTATAGGTTTTTTCTCTATTATTTTCTGTCCTGTGTCTTGACAAAGTGCTGTATAGCTACTTGGAGCAATAAATGATTATCTCATAAGCATGACTACTAGCAACAGGGTAAATCTTGTTTAAACTTGCTTATAACCTGTTTAAATCTTTTCATATGTGTTTTCAAGCAGCTCAGGCACCCTGTCATGGCATAAATTGCCTACAGTGAAGCTGGAGCTGCACTGCTGCCATGAGAAGGAGAAATGTAGCTTCTGCACTTAGAAATATTGCTGCACTAGAGATCATGGAGAAGACACATGAACTATCGATGAAGCATAGCCACAGAATCAGTAAAGAGGCTGAATTTCAAAACTGTTTAAAATCACAGAAACCTGAGGAAGGAGAGTCCTGGTTTAGATCAACTGTGCAAAGCTCTACAATTATGAGTGATGTCATGGGAAATTTTGTGCAGGAAGCCAATAGGACCTTGGCTTTTATGGCTTAACTTCTGTTGGGTTGTTTGGTAAAAAAAAAAAAAAAAAAAAAGGGAGATGTATCACTTTAAGGTTGATTACAAAGATGGACATCAAAAAGCTTGAAAATAAAGATACATCTGACTTGCCTTAAGCATAATGGAGATGAATTTTTAATGTCAGAAAAGAGGAATATTCTATTTAAGCTGGAGATGGCTTCTGGTTTTGATGCTTTTTTTGTCATGAATTCTGTGAATTAGTAAATGTTAGGGAGATGCCATTATTGCACTATTGTGCAATGTTGGGCTAACAATAGTTGCAAGCATATAAAAGGCTGAGTTAATGTTTTAAGTTTCTTGAAGCCTTTAACGGTTTATCAGCTGTCATTGTTGAAAAGAGTATTTTCTGTCTTTTTTTTCCTTAATGTTGCAAAAGTGGCTAACGAGATCTGAATGTGATGGATTCCATTTGTAATGAAGGCAAAAATTCATCATAGTAAGAAGTAACTGAATCAGCCTCCAAACGCAGAGTACTGATCACGAATGTATAAAAATAGGGAAGGAGTAAAATTATTTACTATTCTGAGTATGGAGATGTACTATAAAACTGAATATGCTACAGTCAGAAAGAATTAAGGTATGTACAGTGTTTGCAAATATGCATTGTAGACTTACTGAGCCAGCTTTAAACAGATTTGCATAGGCAGTAGTAACTATGTCAGTTTGAAAGTGGGAGGTAGTAGGCAAGTACTCTTGTTTTATTCTCATTCTCCTTGTGTGGAGAATAAGTTTTAGTGTTGTGAATTCTTTCTCAATGAATTCAGAAGATGTCTCTCAACTGGGAGAAGACATTAGGGCAGTCTGATGGCCCTGACTGGAGCAGGCTTACTGCTGTGTTACAGAATAGCCATGAGAGCAGGCAACATCACACAAGTTTTAGTTAGCTCATGCTGACAGAGCATCTCACTTCAATTTAAAGCACCACCAGACTAGAGGTTTTTGCTCTACATGGCATTTTAGGCAAGGGGAGTTCTTTGAGATGAAGGCAAGATAATAAACGGAGGTGTTGAAGTACTTTTCGTCACTGGAATAGTTGAAAGGAGCTGGTTTGCGCAAGTGAGATGTCCTGCTAATTTGTTGGTTTGAAAAATTTCACACTGATATTTCTCATAAGTGTGGTGCTTCTATGAAGGTGGCACAGATTCGGTCATAATTTTATAAATTGTTATCTATGTGTGGACTGTTAGTATCCTCCTATCTATTGGAGTTTGTGGAATGTCCCCTTTCACTGTGGTATTTATCTCTCTCTCTCTCTAAGCCTGCATAGCAGTGACACTCTAATTTGAAGGTGTATTGATGTGTGTGGTTTGGTTACTGTCCTCCCACACACAGCACAGCATGCTCACATTAACCTTTCCAGCCCATGGCAACTTGCACTGACCTTGCAGTGTATGAAGCTGAGTATGAGCGTATGAATGTGAAATTGCTTTAAGCTTTAGCATCTTTGTTTGCTCATGTTTGCTGTGTGGATTACAATTTACAGCAATAAATGGTTTGTATTGGATTTTGTGCTTTCAAAAGGTGTAGGCTAAATCCTGCTCCCCATGGTTACCCTGCGTGTGTTTGGGTGGATGGGGATCTGCTGTGCCAGAGGAAGGGCAAAATGGGGGAGAATCTGTGCTGCAATACCTGTTAGCTCTGGAGGGGCTGCACAGAGGATATAGGGGTAGGCACAGCATTTACCTATTTATTAGTATACAGAAACCATTTGCCTCTACAGAGAAGACAAATAATAGCTCCAGAGGGAAAACATTTAAGAGTCTTATTTAGAAGGATGGTTCTGTGGAGAGGTGCAGAGTGCTCTTGTCTTCACTGGCAGTAGTGGTATTTGCCATCAGGGTCAGACTTGTGTGAAAACTGTCTTGCAGAAACAGAAGAACTGTTACACCTACAAAAAAAACCAACCAGGATATAAATTTAAAAAAAAACCAGAATGAAAACTTGAACATTCTTGGGGGTTGCTAGTTTTGAAAGTCTCTTCCTAAGGAAAAAAGGTTCTTCTGCAAGAGTTGTTTTTGATTCTTGTAATTTGAATACAGAGGAGACAGAAGCTACTGAAATTACCGTGGTGATATTTTTAAGGAAGGAAAAATAACTTTAAAAGCTCTGGGGCCCACTCTAGAGCTGCAGGTTTCAGGGTAATATTGTGTAGCTTCATTGCAACACTGATCTTGTGCAAATACTTCCTTTGGAGCATAACAATGTTATAGAGTTCCAAAACCCTATGCCAGTTGCACTTTTGTTTTTTTTTTTAACAGAACATTAATGTGTATCAGTTCCACTGTTGTTTATACCTACAGTGCTTATTCTTTATTATTAACTTAATTACCTCATTTATATATTTTCCTTATCTATTGCATAGGTGATTTAATTCTTTATATAAATGAAAGCCCATTTCAGTACTAAAATGCTTCTGATCACTGATTGCTCTTGTTTTCTCATGAAAGATAAATAGAATCCGAAATGAGTAGATTGGCAGAGCCTTTTCTAGTTCCAAGTCATAGGTAGTAACAACAGAGCTTTCTTAAAATACTTGCAAGTTTGCACAATAACTTTATTCCAGATAGATCTGGAAGTGGACTGCAAGTTGGCTGCTATTTCCCCTCTAGGAAACAGAAGTGGATATATACTTCCCACAGGAATCAAGTAGAAGTCCTTGGCTCTACTACTGGGAGCATACCTTCCCAACTGTCTCTGAGAGAAGTTATGGCTTTAGATACTATTTACTAATTTTTCTTGGAATTAAAGAGTTTTTTCATATCATTGTCAGAATAAGAATGAATCAATTTTTTTAACTGTCAGGATAGATTGTTTAAAACACACACACATGCTTTTATTTTATATATATAAATATATAAAAAATTAAAGCTGTAATTTTTAACTTGTAACAGTGGTTTTCAGCATGAATTATATTGCTGAGCAAGTATAACGATGTATTTACAAGTTATCCCACCTAGAATGATGCCCATCACATCCATCTAGATAGAGAATATTGTGTTTCTATCTCTTATGAAAAACTGAAGAGTAAAAATACATGATGGGCTTTTCAAAGTTCTTAATGAGATCTATATTTAAATACTAACTCAGGATATGAGTTGCCACCCTTTCTAATTGTGTAATACCTCTATAATGACTGCAACCATTGCTTCTACAGGTTAGCGGCATTAGGACAATAGTTAATTTTAACTTATTTTCCTTGCAATTTATTACATAGAAATCAAGATAGAGAATTAGCAAGTGACTTGGTAATCTGTAGATGACTGACCTATGGATATTCTTCAGGTTATAATTTGTTAAGAAAACTTAAAGATATCTTTGCTGTTATGGCAATATCTGCATTGTTATTCCTATATATAAATCCCTTTGCTCAGCTAGAGTAATGAGATTTTGAGATCTCCATCTCTAATGAGAAAGAGCAATCTAGGAAGCTGAGTCTTGCTTCAAGTAAATACACAGATATAAAAATGATATAAGCTATGTTATATTGATTTAATTATTTTGTGATGGCTACTAGTCCTCCTCAACAGCACTTAGAGCAAAACCCCAGTCCCTCTGAGGAGCTGCTTCTCAAAGCATAAGATGGGCCAATGAGTGAGTAAAGACATGGTGCAAAGAATTGATGAGATGTTATAATAACCAGGAAAAGTTTTACCGCAGATTAGTTACCTACATTTCTGTTGTATGATATCCTGGGGAAGAGGAGGGTTGAGCTAGGTCTCTGTAGCTAGCCACTGCTCTGAGCAAATATAGTAAGGAATCAGTTTTGTTTTAGGAAATGGGATAGATCAAACAGTAGGAATTAATTGTCCAAAATACAGGTCCACATAGACTGTCAGCATTTTGAGCTATGAAGACTGTGTTCTGTAGCAGTCCCCAGGAACCTCATGGGATGGGATAAAGGAGT